>NC_064418.1:13537500-13692500 GCF_023375975.1 Astyanax mexicanus | reverse complement strand
TGATGGTGGCGGTCTTCAGGCAAGTGGGGACAGCTGCCTGGATGAGGGACGCGTTGAAAATGTCGGCCAGGACGTCCGAGAGCTGGTCTGCGCAGTCTCTTAGCACCCGTCCGGGGATGTTGTCCAGGCCAGCAGCTTTTCGGGGGTTGATCCTTCTCAGCGTTCTCCTTACTTCTGCTGGTGTCACTCTGAGGGGCTCCTCTCCTGGTGAGTGGATTCTCAAAGCGGGCGTAGAACTTGTTGAGAGCCTCAGGCAGGGATGGGTCTTTGGAGCTTTGTGCAGCGTTGGATTTGTAGTCCGTGATGCACTTGATGCCCCTCCACATGCTCTGTGGATCCTGGGAGGAAAAGTGTCCCTGGATTTTCTGAACATATGCAGCTTTTGCCCTCTTAACTCCAACAGTCAGCTCTCTTCTAGCCCTTCTGAGTTCGTCTGGGTCTCCAGACCTGAAGGCAGCATCCCTGGCTTTCAGCAGAGAACGCACCTCTGCGTTCAGCCAGGGCTTCTGGTTGGGGTAGCAAGTCACAGTCTTGGTGGTAGTGACATCCTCAGTGCACTTGCTGATGTACCCAAGAACAGCAGATGTGTATTCCTCCAGATCCAGCTCCCCCTCACACTCAGCAGCATCCCTGAAGACCTGCCAGTCTGTGCAGCCGAAGCAGTCCTGCAGCACAGCGTCGCCGTCACTGGGCCACACCCTGATGGTCTTCTGTGTGGGTTTGGAGCGTCGCAGCGGGGGGTGGTATGCGGGGACCAGCATGATGGAGATGTGGTCTGAAAGCCCGAGGTGGGGGCGCGGGAATGCCCTGTAAGCGTATTTCACGGAGGAATAAACGCGGTCTAACGTATTATTACCTCGCGTTGGGATGTTCACGTGTTGGTAAAACCTCGGCAGCGTGTTCTTCAGTTCTACGTGGTTAAAATCCCCCGCTACCACGTAGAACGCGTCCGGATGCTTGTTCTGAAGCGAGCTGATGTTGTCATGGAGCTCCTTCAGCGCGTTGTTAGCATTAGCATACGGTGCTATGTAAACAGCAATCACGAACACCGCCGAAAACTCACGAGGCAGATAGTGAGGGCGACACTTCACAGTCAGCTGTTCTGTCGCCTCTGAGCAGTGGCTGTTTACCAACACGCAGTTTGTGCAACCACCTTTGTTTATGTAGACGCACAAACCGCCCCCCCCCCCGGGATTTTCCAGATAAAAGGCTGCGGTCCGCTCGGAAGAGCTGCCGGCCGGCGAGCTGGAAGGCTGAGTCCGGCATGGTGTGATTCAGCCAGGTTTCCGTGAGACAAATCACAGCGCAGTTCCTCATCTCCTCAGAAACATTAATCCTCAGCCGCAGCAGGTCCAGTTTGTTATCCAAAGCGCGGACATTAGACAGGAAAAGCGACGGAATCGGGGGCCGGTTAGCATTAGCTTTTAGCCTGGCTAGCACACCACCGCGTTTACCTCGCTTCTGACGCCGCTGGCACCGCCTCCTCCTGCCCTTTGTCTGCAGCGATCCGCTCCCCCACGCCGGAGCGCGGAGGAGCTGTAGCTCGCCCAGCATAGCTCGGATATTATTGTCCAAAGTTGCTGTTTTACTGACCAAACTGTCCATAATCCTCAAAAGTTCGGTTCTGCTATAACTCACACGCGTGGGGTGCGTGAAGTTGGGTTCAGAACCGACGGAAAAACAGCTCAAAAAAGGGTGTTCGCTAGGAGCGTGAGTAGCCGCTGCACTACTGCGCGCCGCCATCTTTGATATATATATATCAAATATATATATATTGAATGAACATTGAGTTATTAATTTTACACAATTAACATTAAGTTGAAAAGTTGTTTAACTTAATTAAAATCAAACATTAAATAAACATTCCGAGTTACTTATTAACAGTAATACAACTAATATCAATTGGGTATTATGAGTAACTATGAGTAATTAAGTAAGATACATAAATATTCCTTATTTACAGACTTAAAATAAAATATGAAGGCAAGATTATAGTTTACGAAAAATAAAGATATAAAAGTTAAAATAATAAAATATGCTGAAAAATCTGGAAAATAATTCAGTGTTATTAAAAGCTTTATAAAAGGAGAATCCTTGCTTTCTCATTTCTGTCGTAATTTACAGCTCCTGCTTTTACCTTTCCTTCTGCTTTTATTCCTCCGCTCTCTCTCTCTCTCTCTGTTTTTTTTTTGTCCTTTCCTCACATTTTAGCTTTATTGACTTTCACTTTGATTACTGGAGCAGATATTTGTTCCCGTGATTTGTTCACTGGGCTGGAAAAAGCTGATATTCCTCTTTTCCTGCTGGTTTATAAGCGCTGTGTGTGGTAGACCTACAGCACGGGCGTCTCACCGCATATATTTCAGTATGTATAAAGTGTGAGTCGCAGCAGTTCAGTACGTTTGATGGAGGTGTGTGATTTTGTCCTCCACAGCTCTAAGCCAGTAAACAGCAGGAACAAATAGACTATTGATTGAATTACATTTTTGTGCGTTTTTTTTTAATCTAAAATAGTTTTCTGCAGTTATTTACAAAACAAAACAAAATAGAACCACAAAACAGTGTTGTGGTGGTGAAGTGCTCTCCACACTGAGAGTGTGTGTTCAGCCGGAGAGTGAATAGCAGTAATATGGTAACAGACAGAGAAAGCCACAGAGCAGCAGTGTTACATCTGTAAACATTACTAAAGAGTTATTTATAATTTATGATTTGAAATAATATTAAATAAACAATAGGTTACTAATTTAACTGAAATAATATACTAAAAGTAAACTTTAAATGTAGGTATTAATTTTATTTAGCGATAAAACAGAGCCACACTTGGTGTTGATTTCAGAAGGTGGATTGCCTTTTATTCATTTTGTATAATCTCTTTCTCTCTTTCTTTCTCTCTCTCTCTCTCTCTCTTTTACACACTCTCTCTTTCTCTTTTACACTTTCTCTCTCTGTCTTTCTCTCTCTCTCACACACAATGAGTTACTAACGTAACAGAAATAATATTACAAAGAATAATAGAATAATATATTTTTTACTATTTTATTTTTTAAGAGGAGCAATATATTTTTCCTATATATATATATATATATATATATATATATATATATATATATATATATATATATATATATATATATATATATATATAAATGCATACAGTTAATCTGGAAACTTTATTATTATTACCATGTATTTATGCTGAAGTTTATACTCTCTCTCTATTTCTCTTTCTTTCACAATGAGTTACTAATCTAACTAAAATAATATACCAAACAATATATTTCGACTGTTTAATACTTAAAAGTAACAAGAAGTAACAAAACAAAAAACATAATAATAATAATAATCTTGATTTTATCCATGACTTATTAACACAATATTGCGATTAATACAGTTATTTTTTGGCACCAAAAATACAAATGTGTCAAATACTGATTTATTTATTTATATTTAAATACCCTTTATTAAAATCTGATTCTTTAGAAAAAAGTGTGATTGACTGTGATATTATAATTATTTGATATTATTTGATAATCGATTGACACCACTAAAATGTACAGATCTGGAAAAATTTCAGTTTCTGAATCAGTTTCTCTAAATTTTGCTATTTTGCATGTTCTCCTCCACCAGTCATACATACTGCTTTTGGATAACTTTATGCCGCTCCTGGTGCAAAAAGTCAAGCAGTTCAGCTTGGTTTGATGGCTTGTGAACATCCATCTTCTATTTGTTTTTCCAGAGCTATATATATATGGTAGGGAAAATACATTAGAGTAAACAGTACAGGCTGCTAACAAACTGGGAATAATATATACAGTGTTCTTTACAAAAAAAAGAGATGTACTAGACATATTGCCACAAGAAAGATAATGGGGATAAATCTATTTAAAGCCTTTACTATATATGTACTATATGAGTGTATTATACACAATACACAGGCAATATTACTCTTATTTCATAATTACCTTTAGTGCAGAATATGATGAGTGGCTGTAGTTAAAATATGCTAATTAACATACTGAATGAGTGAAAGTAGGGCTGGAGCTCAGGGGGCGGATCCTAAATCAGTGTTAAACTCCATTACACTGAGTTATTTTAACAGCCCTCCTCTCCCTGATGAATTTCCCCTGGAATATTACAGAGCAGATGTATGTGTGTGTGTGTGTGTGTGTGTGTGTGTGTCTGGAACCTTGGCAGTCGTTTTGGAGCATAGCGCTGGGCACAGCATTAGACGGCACCGGGGCATCAACCACAAGGGCTTGTGGGTATCTGGGGTATCTGGGCAGCCATCAAAGGTCCTGGAAGAAAGGCTGAGTGACAGACGGGATAAAATCTGACATATTTGGAAGAGCACAGTGTCATAATTATACACTCGACCACAAGGCCCGTTCCCTCAGTCTGGATTCAGCCTGCAGAACGTAGTACTCCTTTACTGGTATAACTGGATTTAAAGGGCCCCTGTGTTATACAGTACCAGTCAATTTTTGGTTTAATTTGTTTAATTTTTTATACATTGTAAATAAATACTGAAGTCATCCAGTTCCATTATGAAGGAACACATAAGGAAGCATGTAGTAAAATTCAAAAGTGTTAAACAACACAAAATACCTTTCTCTTATCTCTGATTAACGTATCCTGTACAACAGAGGTAACTCTTGGTCTTCCTTTCCTAGTGCAATCTTGATGAGGGCCAGTTTCATCATAATGTTTTTGATGGTCTTTGCGACTTATGGAAACTGTCAAAATTCTTGTAATTTTTTTAGTCGACTGATCTTAAATTCTTAAACACCATGTTAGTCAGTGTCACTGAGAATGACTGCTTTTAAAAAAATATATATATAATAATTGTAATAATAATCTAATAACTATTTTGTTACACAGTAATAATCCATGCAATTACAATGTAATTTCTTGTGAAGAACACAATATTAGAGATTAATTACAGTTGTTCATGTTATGTAATTGCACATGCGTAGATTCCACAGTCAGTTAGACCTAGTTAAAGGTTTTGTGTCCATTTTTCCACAATAAAATCTGAATAAAGAGTAAATAATATAAAGAAAAATTATTACAATTCACACACACTTTGTTCTATTAAACATGAGTCAAAATGTAATTGATGTGGATGTGTGTAATTACATAACCCATACTGCAACTGTAGTAAAGCTCTAATAATGCATACGTCACCAGTAGTTACACTGTTATTACATAGTCATTAATGTGTAACTACACAGTTATTACAGTCACGTACTATAAAGTGAGACCATACAAATTGTGGAAGAGTTGCGTAAGAGTAGAAAAACAATAAATAAACATGAATCTGAAATATATGTAATACTGATTATGACATCATCAATTTATCCCCTTCATTCCATTAATCCGCATTAAGGGGACCGATACCACACACACACAAACACACACACACACACACACACACACACACACACACACACACACACACACACACACACACATGCAAACACACACAATAAACCACACTAGATTATTGGCAGACTTCTGGCACCGCTCTACAGTCTCCTTATTTTCCCTGTTATGAATGCGCAGACGCTATTAAGGAGATTATTTTTCTATGAATAATTTACTGAAGCTGGTCACATCCCCTAGAGTTTATTATTGCCGCCAATGGAACAGACCATTCGCTTCACAAACATAAGAAAGAGCTTTTCTCTGAAACCTGCCAAAACTGCAACAGAAGACTCTTATTTTGGGCCTTTGTTGTTTTGTATTCTGCTGGTAACCTCACAATAATGTGATAAGGAGGCCTAAAATAATATTAGGCGTTGTTTGATATTTGAGGCGCTATTGAAAGTCATTTGAAATGGTGTTACATATATTTTTTTATATCGCCAGCCACTATTACAAGATTCACTCTTTCAAGATTTCATTTTTCGTATGAACAAAACAGGATGGGGGTTTGATCAGCTTACACAGTATTTTACTCCAGAACACATTAACACTGATTAGGCATAACAGTAAGACCACCAATAGTCAACAAGAGTTACTGATATTGAACAGGCAGTTCTTGAGTTGATAAGTTGATGAGTGTTGCAACTGTAAGAGTGTCTGAGACACTTGGAAAAGAGCAAGATTGTCAAGTCTAGATGACTGCATCAAAAGTGGATCAGAACATGACTCCAAAACATCAGGCATCTCTTGTAGTTCCCAGAATGCAGTGGTCAGTACGTACCGAAATTCTTCAATGAAGGACAGACAGTGAACCAGTGACAGGGTCATAGTCACCAAAGGCGCATTAGCTGTTTTCCCACTGAAGGCAAAATGTTTCTTTTTTTTTTTTTATCTTATTTCAAATTTTTCCCTATTTCTCCCCTATTTACACACCCAACCCACTCATTAGGACTCCACTAATAATGCCCCAACACACCAGGAGGGCGAAGACTAACACATGCTTCCTTGGATACATGTGAAGTCAGCCACCGCTTCTTTTCAAGCTGCTGCTGATGCGGCATTGCCGAGCAGCATTACAGCGAGCTTGGAGGACAGCGCAGCGGCTCAGTTACGGTAAATCAGCTCACAGACGCCCTGTGCTGCAGACATCACCCTTTAGTGATGTGGGGAGAGAGCGCCATCTACCCACCCGGAGGGAGCAGGGCCAATTGTGCTCCCTCTGAGCGCCGGCAGCTTGATGGCAAAGCTGCATGAGCGGGGGTTCAAACACGCAACCTCCCGCTCATAGTGGCAGCGCTTTAGACCGCTGGACCAGTCGTCCAGATTTTCTTTATCGTGACTAGGATTGACACAGTGTCTTGTCATTGGTTGTCATCAGAAGTGGAAGCTTTAAACTGTGCAAGTTCTGCCAGGAGACGCAAATGCAAGTCACTCATGTCTCAACCAATCACCAGTTTCCACTTGTCTTTATAAGACCTTCTCTTACACATATCTTCTGTGTTTCAGGTGCTGTTTCTTCCCCTCCTTCCTCCCCATCACTTCTAAACTGCCCAAGGGTTGGCTCCACCCCCTTCCTTCTGCAGGCCTGGGCTGAAGACAGGACCCATATCAAAGGCTTTAAACTTAGACAGCAATTGTTCTATCACATAAATGTTAACACTATCAAGATAAAAGCCATACTATAGTCTTTCATGTAAAATTGTCTGATCTTTTTCTTGCATACTAACTCAGGAAACAGAACATACTAGATAGATGTGGGGATGCTTTTCTTTGGCAGGTACAGGGAAACTGGTCAGAGTTGATGGGAAGATGGATGAAACTAAATTTTCTAGGGCAATTTGAGACTGGGAAGGAGATTAACCTTCCAGCAAGACAATGACCCTAAACATACAACCAGAATGGTTGTGCTACAGTGAATGGTTTAGATCAAATAATATTTATGTGTTGCAATCGCTCAGTCAAAGTCCTGACCTAAATCCTATTGAGCTTCTGTGGCAAGACATGAAAATTGCTGTTTACAGATGATCTCCATCCAACCTGGCTGAGCTTGAGCTATTTTGCAAAGAAGAATGGGCAAAAATATCAGTCTGTAGATGTAAAAGCTGGTAGAGACAAATCCTAAAAGACTTGAAAAACTGGTGGCTCTGCTAAGTATTGATATACTAGGGGTGCTGAATACTTTTGTACATCATTTATTTTTTGTTTCACATCACAATTATGTGCTACTTTGTGTTGGTCTATCATTAAAAATCTAAAAAAAAAAGTTTGCGGTTGTAAGGTTGTAAGGTGCAAGCCACAGGGCAAAGAGTCTAAATGCGGAGAGGGTGCGCATTTCTAGCGCAGAAAAACGGGCCAAAGAGTCTGAAAGCAGAGAGGGTGCGCATTTCTAGCACAGCAAAACGGGCCAAAGAGTCTAAAAGTTGCCGTAATTAAGGAGTTTTATATTAAGAGACATCATGAAATCAAAAATGAATTTGAAAAAACAACACTGTCAAAGATAAAGATAGTTAGTCAAGTAAAATGATGTGTGAATGAAATAATCAGGAAAAAAGTATTATTTAAAGTATATTTCATTATTTGTTTTATTACAGAGTGTGGCCCATGACTTCAAATATAGTTCTCCTTCTGGCCCCCAACAAAAAAAAAAAAAGCATCCTTGATTTACTAAGCAAAAAGAACACGCAAGAAGATGTGATTTTTGTGTTCCAATTGGATTAAAGTATTGGTACTAAATAAATGGAGTATTGTGCTGATTTTAATAATTATCAAAGATATTGAGATACTTTTCTAGCATCGGTATACCATACAATACTAGTAATAACATAGAAACATAACAGGGACCTACACAACCTTTTAGGTTGGTGGTTTTACTGTTAAGGCTGATCTGAATGAACGGATGATAAAAATCAAGTAGGACATGGTTTTCTGTAACGTTGAACTGTAGAATCTGAGAGCACAGAATAAATATGAATTCTCAGAAGCCCAGCATTCAGGCCTGAACATGCCTGCTTCCCCCAACCCACGCACACACACACACACACACACACACACACACACATACACACGTACACACTCACACTCATTCACTTCCACACTCACGTTCTCGACGATGAGTATCGATCACTCAGGCCCCAGCAGCTTTGACATTTCCTTTTGTTGAGTAGATCAAGATAGGATATGACATCAGCGGCACAATTGTGCTTGGGATAGAGTACAAATACCACACGTGTCTAAGCGCGCTAATTTATTAGCTCTGCGCGGTGTAGGATCTCAGGCTTTTACAGCGCCGCTGTGATGTATGACCCCACTGTACGCTGTTTAAGAACAGCTGAACAAAGCGTGTGCCTTCCGAGTGCCCTCGAATACCCTGAGCAGAGCTCTTTCCACAAAGCAGATTCCTTCGATTAAACAATCCTTCATCGTCTCGCAAAGCTCTGCTTCAAGGTGTCTACTGTTAGAGAATAATGCGGAGACGCAGCGCCAGCAGACCAGTCTGACTAGCATTGTACTGACTGTAGATGTGATGGTGGGAGGGTGGAGGTGCGAGGGTGGTAAGTGCTCTGCAATTTAGTGGGTTAATTGCTCAGATGAAATGATAATATTGGAGCCGGGAGTCAGAGAACGGGTTGGATGTTTGTACGCTGCGTGCCTGAACACATGCCGCAGGTAAAGGAGTTGATCAGCCAAAGTGTCTCGCTGTCTCGCGCTTTGCTATCTAAAGGCTAACGCCTCACGCTATCGCTAATGAGACAATGGCACGGTTGTTTATGTTTCTGCAGTAAGGCTCTAACTTGCCTCCACTAGGAGCTCCAAGCTTTAAGCTTCGAGCTTCAGGAAACACTGATGTATTTTTTTTTCGTTGCGTTAATCGTTAAAGAATCTCGATCAGCTGCTTTGGCTGCTTTTGTTAGCTTTGCTTTGTTTCTTTAGACTTAGCATAGCTAAGCTAATGTAGCTTGTAATATGAGGTAACGGTGGCTTAGTGGTTAGCACGTTCTCCACAGCCTCCGAGCACTGGGATCTTGGGTTCAAGTCTCTATCTGGGTGGAGTTTCCATGTTCTTCTTCATGTGTCTGTGTGGGTTTCCTCTGGGGAGTCCGGTTTCCTCCCAAAGTCCAAAAACCTGGAGATCTGGTAAACTGAATTCTCTAAATTGCCCAGAAAAAAAAAAAAAAGGTAAATTGTCCAGAAAAATTTATACTCTAAAATTGATCTGGTGTGTATTATTGAATTATGTGGAATGTATGTAAGTTTGTGTGTTTGTATAAATGTATGTATGACTGTGCCCAGATATAGATTAGCACTCTGTTCTGGGTAAATGCTGTAGTGCCCGATACAGTCCTCCCGGTGGACGGTTGTTTCCGGTTGAGAGTACGCTGTGCACTATTGGCTGCAGTTTTTTTTTTACTAGTGTGTAGTTGAGTGCTGAGGATGAATGGTTGTGTGTAAAATGTGTAAATTGTAAAGTCTCCTTTAGTTTCCAGAAAAGCGCTATAAAAGTTGAACTTCATTCATTAAAAATACTGTTATATCTACAGCTAATTAGCATCACACAAACTGCAGGTATAACTCACCTCACACTACTTAACTGAAATGCGTCATGCTGTTAAGTGATCTCTAACTCTGCATACACACACCGCAAGCCATAAAACTGCTCAGCAGTCGCAGGTGGGCGTGTCCACAAGCAGGCATGCAGGTAACATGTTGGACTTAAATGTGTCATTAAGCAGATAATGTTTTTACAGAGTATATATATTCGCAGTATGAAACTTATGCACTGCTCGTAGGGCACAAAAAATCAGGCTTGTTTAAAATCATTATAATAGTAACAACATATTAAAATAAAATAAAAAAATATTTAAAGCAGAAACTGTATATAGATAAATATATATAAGCAACATAAAAGCAATAACATTTTTGTTTGATAAATAGATAAATCTCCAGTGCGAAAGTTGGAGTGTGCATATAAACTCCGTATTACGGTAGTCGCGTGCACAGAAGAGCTGGAGGAGAAGCTGTTCATGCTTCTTGTGCAGAGACTTAACAATGGAAATGGAGTTTTACAGCTTGATAAACATAATTTAACAAGGTCTAATATTTAAATATACACCTGAAAGACACCTGTCTATTTGTAGAATTATGTAAAATGTTGAATCTTTTTCAGGTTAAATCCACTATATTTAAAAATATTTAAAAATATATGTTGTGTATAGATCACACTTTCTTTTTAAATAAGTAAAGAAGTTTTAAAAAAGTGTGATTAAATGAAACCACCGCTTTCCTTAGTATTAATTATGTTTAATTTCAAATGATATTACTGTAGAAATACCATGTGCAAAAGACAAATTGACTATTTGGTTTCATATAGACTAGAAATAGACACTTATAAAATAAAATAAAATAAAAAATAACATCATTGAAGTCTTGAAGAACTACATTACTAATAGTTTTCATTATGTATTTTTAGAAAATAATACTGTAAGAATTTAAATTAATGTGATGTCAAAGGTAGAAAAATGACCTTTTTGGTTGCATATAGATGGGAATTTGGAGTCCTTATTCTCGTGAATTTAATGCTTATGTTTAAAATGATATTACTGTAGCATTTTGGAGTAATTGAAAATCATACCTAGGAAAAATGTCTATTTAGTTTTGCATAAACCAGAATTTGTCCTATAAAACCAGCAAATCAAACTGTTATCAAATGACACCATTAAATTCATAAAAAACATTCCATACTATTAATCATAAAAGTTATAAAAAAAAAAATAAAATGTTTAAAAGGGAGACCCTTAAACTTTAAAATTCCTTGATATTACTTGAATTATCATGTGATCTGTTTGGAGTAATGGGAACCCAAACCTATGAGAAATGATTGAAGAGGGAAAGAACTGGTTAGAGGTTAACATAACCTCTCTGTACTAAATCCACACCTACACACACTCATAGCTCATGTGATGGAATTGCGGAGATAAATAATTCTCTTACTTCCTCACACACGGCCTTCAACTCCCTCTCTCCCCGCTCCTCCTCTCACATCACTCTCTCTCTCTCTCTCTCTCTCTCTCTCTCTCTCTCTGTTACATCCCTCCTTCTCTCGCTCCGCTTTCATGCTCCCAGTACTGCCTCGGGTTAGAGAGGTTTCACGCAAACCAAAACAGCCGGCACCTCCATGTCAAGCCCATGTGGGATATTAAGCAGTTTAAAGTTTAAACAGTGGAATTATTTATCAGATTATTTACTCTACCCCCAACCCAAGGTTAAAAAATATCATCAGTGAATAATATTCCTCTTAAACCTACACCTGTTTACCTCTTCTACCGAACAGAGTCAGTCAGGGAAAACATCTTCATATACACAGTTTGCTTCTACCTGGAATAACAATGCCAAACATACAGGTGTAGCTACTTCTCTGGGAAGGTCAAGATTGACACATGCTTCATCTGCTTCTTTTTCACATTTACATTTAAAATATTTGGCAGATGCCTTAATCCAGAGAGACTTACAACAGTGCTTTGTTTTTTACTTCAAAATATCCATAGCTAGTTTGAAGAGACTAAGATTAAGAGATACACAAAGCTTGATAATGTTTAGAACCCTAGAATAATTTTTTTTTTTTTTTTCATTTTTAAGATTAGTAAAAGAACTCTCTGAAAAGATGAGTCTTCAGTCAGCGTTTGAAGTCAGCAAGTGACTCTGCTGTTCTGACACCCATTGGAAATTCATTCCACCACATTGGTCCTCTAGCACAGAGAAGAGTCGGGATGTTGGTTTTCCATGGGTTTTGAGGGATGGTGGTTCAGGCTGAGCCAATCTGGAAGCTCTAAGAGCTCTTGGTACAGATCTGGCTTTGACCATGATTGCCATTAAGTAGGAAGGAGCTGGTGCATTTTTGGTTTTGTAGGCCAGCGTCAGGGTTTTAAATCTGATGCGGGCGTCAACCGGAAGCCAGTGGAGGGAACGCAGCAAAGGAGTCACATGACTGAACTTCAGAAGATTGAAGACAAGTTGAGCTGCCACATTCTGAACTAGTTGCAGGGGTTTGGTTGAATACTTCGGATGTTATACAGGAGAAATCTGCATGACCGAGTCAGATTTGCAACATGTCTTGAGCATGATAACTGGTCACCCATGACACAAAGTCACCAAAGCTCAACATGTATGTAGTAATAACCTTGTAGATGATGCTGGAGGAACAGGTGCAACTGTACTTAGTGCAGGCCCTGCTGCTCGGCCCTGCACAGTTTCAAGTATCCTTTTCTTCCAACATGCCTGGTTCTTGATACTTAACTGAAAAACTGTGTTGTTGAAACCATAAAGGCAAGTAGATTGCCAGATCTGGACTGGGAA
Organism: Astyanax mexicanus; assembly: GCF_023375975.1. Lineage (NCBI taxonomy): Eukaryota > Metazoa > Chordata > Actinopteri > Characiformes > Acestrorhamphidae > Astyanax > Astyanax mexicanus. The sequence continues at coordinate 13,679,726 of NC_064418.1, read as the reverse complement.
ATTACCGGCTTGGGTCATAATGAGTATCATATGAAAAAACTTTACAAAAACCCTGATGTCACAATGCATGCATGTTTCTGGTTGAATCTCAAATATCTCCTTACTCCCACTAGATAGTGAACTACATAGTCATAAAACTATATTATACAAATATAATAAAATAAATAAACTTAATGATCTCAGCTGAGACATATCATGGGGCTGTACATCATGGCATGGGGCGGATCCATGGTTCCCCCACCGCTACATGTCACAATATATATAAATACAAATATATTGTGGCACAGGTAAAGAAGAATGGAAAAAGTAATGAAAAAAAACTCTGAATTTAATTTGTGTCCAATCTATGATACTGCATAATGCTCATGCTACAGATTAAGAATCTGTAATTTAATAAGCTACACAATACACTACTTAGTGAGTACTGTGCAATTTTGGATTAAACCTCTATATTGTTTCCTTATTCGATGTGTTTTTATGTCTCAATTTATGAGGTTCTAAAAATAGATTGAAAGACTCTCTTTTTAAAAATTCCAGGGTTATCTAATTCAACATAATCTAATTAATTACTTCCCTCAGAAGCTTTTGATTGGCCGTGTGTGTTGGGGTGTGTTTGATTTGCTAAGTTCTCCAAGAAGACTGAAAGAACCATGCTCCAGTGGTTCTTTAACTGGCTACACAATAGAAAACCATCTTTAAATCTAAAGGTTCTTCTAAGTAATGAATTTATTAAAACCACCACAAAATTGGAACTGTAAAGAATTCAGAATTTTCATTTTCAGCTATTACCAAGTTGCTAAGTTTACCATAAGAACGAGATGTTCCAGAGTGTCTGACGTAGCTTTTATCTAGATTGACAGTCAACTCCTACCATCAGGTTAACCTTTAATTAGGCGTAATTGCTCAGTCTTGCTTTATACCTGTAGCAGAATGAGTTTTTAATTGTGTGTTTGCCACTTCATAAAGTTCTCCAGCCTTGCTGATGAGCTACTTTTGATGAGAGTTTCCTTTAATGAACTCTCGCTGTCAACCACCCCGCCCCTCCCTCCGCCTGCTAGCGTTTGCGCTTTCTCGCCGCGAGTTGGGGCGGGTTGTTGGCAGCCGTTGGTGGCTTGTTTTTGAGGCGGCAGCGAGCTCGCTGTGGTAAATATTAGCACATCCGAGCCAGCGTTGTTTCCCGCCGGCAATAAAGTGCATGGAGCTGATTGAAACACGGCCCGTGATGAGACGACACGGGCAGAGCTCAGCTCAAACATGTTTGTTCATATTGTTCTAATGTATTTACATTACACAGCCAAACAGAGTGTTTTACAAGGATGCCGGCGCACAGAGACAAGCAGGCAAACACCAGGAATTCAACTGTAAGTGGTGATTTTCATAATTACACAAACATGCTTTCATGATGATCAGCTCAGACCTGGGTATAGATGTTTGCAAAGGTAAATAATTAGTGCATACAATGATTTTATGAACATAAACATTTAGTGCGCAAAATGAGTATGAATAAAACGAAGAGTGAATAAAATATATACGACCTTGATTACTATGTGGATTAAAAGAACATAATTATAAATAGTAACATTTAGTGGATGAAATGTGTTTTAATGTAAACAGAGTGGATGTAAAATATATTTTGGAACATTAGCACAGTGGATATATCGTCGCTGTCCAATGAAAAACAAGTATCTCTATTTGTGTTTAGTTTATTACATAGTTTGAACAAACAAGCTGTCCCTTACACTTTGGACCAATAGAAATTATCCAAAACAGCCTGAAATAAACTAAAAGTTAATTATTTATTTATTTTATTTGTTATATTCTTTAAAGTAGCAACTTTACACATCTTGGCTAGATTTTCTTAGGCAGCTTTATGAGGTAGAGTCACCTGAAATTCAGGCTTTCAGTTAACAGCTGTGCTGAACTTGTCAAGAGTTAATTACTTGCATAGAGTTGGTATACAGTGAATGGCTCTATTTGAGTAATGTTCTAATCCATATTATTGAAAAAAAAAACACTCAACTAAGTAAAGAAAAAAATATGAAAATGAGAAAAATGAAGGTAAGTCAATTAAAAATAAATAAAATAAATCAAGAATGTCAAAAGTGTCCAAAAGTGCAGTCGCAAAGATGAAAGTAATAAAATGATGAAACTGGCTCTCATCAGGACTGCCCCAGGAACGGAAGACCAAGAGTTACCTCTGTTGCACAGGATGAGTTCATCAGAGTTAACAGCACTCCAGATAAGAGCATCTAAATACTTCACAGAGTGTGTTTTTTTTTAAGTTACTAAATGACTCCTTATGTGTTTCTTCATAGTCTGCATGAATTAGTATTAATTTAAAATGTAGGAAAAAAAATAATAAAATAAAAATATTCATTGAGTAGGTGTGTCCAAACGTATATGCTTAAATATTTACAGATTTAACCACCATATATAGCTTATTATTATGTTTATAGTTAAGGAGTGGTGGGACAGGTAACAAATGCTATTTTTTCAGTGTTCTAAGTATTTTTTTATATATTTTTAATTATGTATTTTACGAGTTAACAGCACTCCCGACAAGAGCATCTAAATACTTCACAGAGTGTGATGGTTTGTTTATTATTATTATTTTTTTTAAGTTACTACATGATTCCTTATGTGTTTCTTCATAGTCTGGATAAATTGAGTATTAATTTAAAATGTGGGAAAAAAAAGAATTGAGTATGTGTGTCCAAACGTATAACTTAAATATTTACAGATTTAACCACCATATATAACTAATTATTATGTTTATAGTTAAAGAGTGGGGACAGGTAACAAATGCTATTTTTTCAGTGTTCTAAGTAGTTTTTTAAAATATTTTTAATTATGTATTTTACAAGTTAACCGCACTCCAGATGAGAGCATCTAAATACTTCACAGAGTGTGTTGGTTTGTATATTTGTTTTTTTTAAGTTACTAAATGATTCCTTATTTGTTTCTTCATAGTCTGGATAAATAAGTATTAATTTAAAATTAAAAACATTTTTTGAGTAGGTGTGTCCATACGTATAACTTAAATATTTACAGATTTAACCACCATATATACCTTATTTTTATTATTCCAAATGGTAACATTAGACACTAAGCCATGTTTTTATTCGGTGTGGATTATTTTTTTTTATATCTTACTGTCGGTTGTTGATTAAATCAGTCACTGGTGATGGTGGGATGTTATCAGTACAGTAAAACTCAAACTGCAGACGCTCCATTATACATATTTTGTAGAACTAGATGCAGGGAGGATTGAACAACAGAGACTGACACTGTTTGAAACGAGCTGATATGAGGGAATAAACGATCATAGACCCATTCAAACTGATATTTATCTTCACGATCAACATTCTGCAATGCTCAGATAAGCACGCAGATCTCTATCGCCCTCAATTGAGCTCAATCACTTTGAGTGTCTGGCAAAATTTGCCTCCCTCGTCTCTGTAAATGATGACTTAATTTTAATACCTGAGGTAATTGAAATCTTCCCCGGCGGACGTGATGGGAATGTCGAGCGCGAGAGCGAGCGAGTGAGGGAGGGAGGATTTATTCCAGTTCATCGTGCAGTCCTGATAATTAGCTGTACACGGAGAATAATCTGAGCACATTAAGAACAGAAGTGGAACTATGAAAGGGGAAGAAGAGTCATCGCTGAACGAGGTGACAGTGAATTATTTTATACCTACATCATTTAATTACGCTTCAGGTAGACAGACCTGGCAAGCTCAGTTTTCACGCAAACAGGAAAGCACGGCTTCTGATCATGATAGCATGAATAAAACGGTATAAAATAAAATAAATTATGCATAAATTAGCATGACTGAAATTAACTGCAGCTTAACACTATTAGCAGTACTGAAATGCCAACAAACAGTTTAACAGCATTAGCACTACTGAAACCAACTAGTGTTACTATTAGCACTACTGAAACCAACTAGTGTTACTATTAGCACTACTGAAACCAACTAGTGTTACTATTAGCACTACTGAAACCAACTAGTGTTACTATTAGCACTACTGAAATGCATTGATATATCATCACTACTGAAATGTGCTACATTAATAGCATTTGTATTTCTATTCATCATCAGCACCACTCAAATGCACTAAATTTTAAAAACTTTAGCACTACTGAAATGCACTACAGTTTATCATTAGCATCACTCAAATGCACTCATCGTAACGTTTTTGATGATCTTTGCGACTGCACTTGAGAATAATTTCAAAGTTCTTAAAAATATATATATTTATTCGGCTCTGGAAAAAAATAAATAAGTCAGTTTATATGATTTTGCTATTTATAGGTATATGTTTGAGTAAAATGAACATTCTTGTTTTATTCTATAAACTACGGACAACATTTCTGCCAAATTCCAAAACAAAATTTGTAATTTAGAACATTTATTCTCATGAAATGAGAAATAACAAAAAAGCTGCAGAGCTTTCAGACCTCAAAAAATGCAAAGAAAACAAGCTCATATTATAAAGTTTTAAGAGTTTAAAAAATCAATATTTGGTGAAGTAACCCTGGTTTTTAGTTACAGTTTTCATGCATCTTGGCATGTTCTCCTCCACCAGTCTTACACACTGCTTTTGGATAATTTTATACCACTCCTGGTACAAAAAAAAAATCAAGCAGTTCAGCTTGTTTTGATGGCTTAAGATCATCGATCTTCCTCTTGATTATATTCCAGAGGTTTTTAATTTGGTAAAATCAAAGAAACTCATCATTTTTAAGTGGTCTCTTATTTTTTTTACAGAGCTGTATACTTGTATTAGCACTACTGACATGTACTACTGGCATCATGTTATCACTTGTGACATTATCAGCAATAGTTTGTAACAGGAATAGCTACAGAAAAGCATATAGCAAAAAAAAAAATATAGCAGCATTAAGATACAGATATAGCTATTACACAGATATTACACAGTGGCAACACAATACCATGTGGTTGAAGTAACACTAAACACACAATGGTTTGTATTTGCATTAACTAGTTAAAATATACAGCAGTGCAATAGCATTAACAGCACCAATAAAAACACATGACATAAACATATTTTGCGGTCTTTTAGGAAGCCTGACCCAGAGAACTCTGTATTCATCTATTCACGACAGAACTGTACGTCATGATGGTCACATGTATGAAGCACTTTAAAATGAAATACTGTAAATCATATACATGGAACGGTGAGGTTGCTGATATGCCAGCATGAGGCATTGTTATATATATTGGCCTCAAGCAGCTTTTTTTTCTGAAAGGAATCGATCATGCTGCGGTGAGCGGAACTCACAGCGGTCATTTCAGGGCAGGAGTGAAAATGACTTGCTGGAGGCAGACGGCAAAGGTCCACCCCGGTCGAGAAGGTGGGGAATGGTGTAGGAACCAAATAATAAGGGTTCAATTCCCCAAAGAAAACAAATGCAATCCAAACATGTATTCACTACAGGGAAGAATGCTTTAAAGGCAAGGTGTGGCAGGCCAAATTATAACGTTCCTACTGTAATTATTATAATCTCCTGTTTGATTTGCTTGATTGTTTAGCCTCGTTTCTGTTTAGGAAAGTCGTGGGGCTTGCGTCAAAACTTGCCACACCCTGTCAAGCATTTGCTTAACTCATCATTATTTTCTTTTACGAGCAAATTATTTTACAGCACTCGCAATTTTACCATTTGTTTTTATTATTGCATGAAAAGGGCAATATAATAGTGGCTTTCTGAGGCAGACTAGTACTGACTAGTACTGACAGAATGAAATATGGCACAACTGAATGAGAACTAATGAAATGTGGTAAAAAAAACTCGGTACAGTTTAAAAGACTTAACACATTGCCAAACAGTACACTGTAATGTCAGAGACACAGAAGTAGTACATTGTAAGAGCAATGTGATAACTGTGATGTATTGTACTAATTATTGTATACTACTGCCATGCAGTGCAGGGTAAGAGCCTTAACTTTAATGTACTGGCATTAGCACTACTAACATGCACTAGAGTGTAGTTCAGTGTAGCAGTTCAAACAAGCTACTGACACACAGTACAGTGTGCTAGCATAAACTGTAGTGTACTAACATTGTCATACTACAGAGATGTACCACAATGTTTTAGCATTAGCACAATTTAGACATGCACTACAGTGTACTAGATATAGCATGATACAGCAAACTAGCATTAATTACAAAAAAGTGTACTAGCATTAGTACACTACTGACGTGCACTACCAGGATTTTAAGCTACTGTCATGAATACGATTTTGATGATAACTTCTTGTACAGCAGCTGCTGGTGTTAGAGAGAAGGTTTCTTAATCAGATTCAGTTTATAAACAGTGTAAACAGCACTTTTGCATAAAGCTGCCTTTACCTATTGCCTTTATACTCTCTCTCTCTATCTCTCTCTCTTTCTCTTCCTCAGTCTCTCTTTCTCTCTTTTTCTCTGAATAGAAAAATTCTCACCTCCGCTTTCGTCCCACTGCTTCATCACGGTGCAGTGCAGTGGAAGATTGCATTCGTCGTGTTGCTGAATGATTCAAATTGGCTCTCTCTGTTTCATTATCTCACCCCCAGCCTTTAAATGTAACTCTGGTTGCTCCACAGCATGAAGAGTACATTAAAAATATAGCATTTCGGCTGCTTTTTTTTTTTTTACCGGTGGATAAAAATTTAATTTATGTTGAGTAATCCTTTAAGAGGTTAAATAACACAACAATGTTAAAAGAATGTTTCCTTAAAGTTTTATGGATGTTTTTCAAACAAGCTAATTATTATTTTGCATGTTTATGCAACTGCATGTTCAGCATTAATTAAAAATATTTATTTCGCTTAATATTTTCCATATTGTGTCCATACTGGTCATCCTTGTTCATCCTGTCGTAATCAATGTATGTATGTATGTATGTATGTAGGTGTCAGGTATTACAGCAGCAAAATTACAATAAAAGCAAGGAACAATAATCAAAAAGCAAAAAAAATATAATAAACAGGATGAGAGATATAGGCTATATAACAGTATAAAGATATAAGATATGTTACTAAAAAACACTACTAAAAGGAAATGTATGATGTGCAGATATAAGAGGTAAAAAGCATAAATATTAATTAATTAATTAATTAAGTAATTAATTAACACTACAGGAATATTTAAACCAGTAGTAATGGTGATATTATTATTAATGTTATTTTTACATATAGAATAAAAAATATAAAAAACAAATAAAAATAAAATTATATTTTGTTTGGGTAATTGGCATTATAAATTGAGAAACAAATGTATAAAAAATAATAATCATTATGCTAATCTTTATCTTCCTTTGATGTTTTGATTCCATCCTGTGATCCCATCGGGCCATTTTATTAGAAACACTGAGCAGTTGTGACACAATATGTCTAGTGTTATTGGAACAGAGGCATAATTAGTAATATTTAGATATTGTTTAGATGTTACTTCGTTACCCCTTCACTGAAAGTCTCTGTAGTCCTGCTATCCATCTTCTCACATCCTTTTTTCCCCTTTTTCTTGACATAAAAGTTGCTTTTATCTGGCTGATCAGTTTGGAGTTGCATTGATGCAAATCAGATATATGTTGGATTCATTATTTCCCAGACAATGACAATAATAATCTGTGTCATACATGATAACTACATAAAATGTTAATGTAAGAAAATACAATATTCACTCTCTTAGCGATAATTAGTGTTTAATAAATCTGATTTAATGAATCAAACATACAGTATCTCAGTCAGAGCCGGATCCACTGAGATTTTTACAGATATAAAGACTTCCTCTCTGGCTTACACACAGAAACTCAAGCTGGGTTCAGTCCATAAATTGATATGTTTTTTGCAATGTTGCAAATTGCTGCCTGCTTGTTGAAGATTAAGTGAAGTGCCTGAAGTGTTTTATCTCATATCGTCATATCGGCTTTCTAAAAACATAGAAAAAAAAATTCCAGTTAGAGTTTCACAGGCCTCAGTGAGTGACACTTCAAACTGCTGTGGTATGGGGAAATACCCCGGTAACTCAACACTACCTTACCACTCCTGAGGTAATCTGTGTGTGTGTGGGTGTGTTTGTATGTACACTATTGTTTCACTGCTCCTGCAGTCTGCTGATATTGTGCTGGAAACAGCTGAAGAATGAGAGAAGGTGTTTTTTTTTGTAACCACAATTACATGATTTATCGTCAATGTCACACACAAAAAAATAATTCAAATGAATCAAATGAATATGGCAGTTGTTCTTTACATTGTGTCAACCTTTCATGATAAATGGACCAATAGAAATGCTTCCAAATTAGTTAAAATAAAATTCTATACACAGACATTCATAAATGTATTTCTTTATATTTTCTTAAAATGTATATTTTTTGTTATTCCAAAAAAACATTAATCATTTTTTTTTATTTTATGTTCTGCTATGTAGATAAATACTAAAGTCATCCAAACTAGAAGAAAAACAAACAGAATTGTTTAGTAAAGAAAAACATATATTTTTTTATTTTTTTTATTATTATTATTTTTTTTTTATTGGGATTGTTCAAAGTAGCATAGATAACGGCTTTGAACATATTGGCTGGATTTTCTCAGTCAGCTTTATGAGGTAGAGTCACCTGAAATGGCTTTCAGTTAACAGCTGTGCTTTGGGCGTAACGTGAAATAAACCAATTAGTGAGTTACTTGCCATTACATTTAAGAGCCAGGTGCGCTCTGACTTTGGGGCATTGGTTGGATGGAAACTGACCTGCGTGTTCATGCTGTGAAGGTGTGCCAGCAGGTAATTTACGGAAAAACAATGTTATTTAATTTTGTATTTTGTTTATCGTTGATGCAAAAGTTGTATTTGCAGCACATCCATGTGTGTAACCAGCGGGGGTTTACGCAAGCTGAGCATGTGCTTTATGGATGGCTCCCTTGCATAGCTAAGAACATAGGTATGGTCGGGTGACTATTGACTGCTGTTGGGGTTTAAATCGGCTAGTGGCGCAGCTGTTTTCCGCTGTCAAGATAGAAACACGCCAGACCACCGCACCCATCAGTGTAGATATATTCCTAAACTCTATTGCTATTTTAACTGTGCAGGCTCAAGGCGTTACAATGACCCTTACAATGGTGTTGCCATGTGGGTCAGCCAGACGTGACTCTTCCTGTATCAGTTTTCTCCAGTCTTTTGAAGGTGTAGGAAACAGCACTCTCTGCTTTCTGGCTTCATCTGTAATTTCTCTAAAGAAAAGACCTATACTTTTAATAGTTACAGAGTTATCTGTGTTTCTTTATCTAGTTATTATGATTTAAGTGTGAATGTGCAGTGTCTAAGTGTGTAAATACTGCAGTAGAGAGTGCAGTTACACAGTCTGTTCCAGCACTGCTTTACTACAGTATATGCTTTTTACACTTTTCAATTATTATTTTTACAATATACTAATTTCCTTTTTTTTTTTTTTTTTTTACTTTTTTCGTTCATTTGCTTTCTTTAAAGGCTCTGACTTTGTTCCATTTCTTATTGACTGGACCTTGAAGTTTTGAAACCCTGTCCTAGGGTTATTCCAGCCTTGGTTCAATAATTCTAGTTAGACACTGGTCAAATAGAAGTGGATATAAAGTTGAAAGGAGTGATGAATGGATGTGAATCTGTTGCTTTTATGACCTCAGGAAGAAAAAAAAAAACAGAAAACGCTTATTTTGCAGGTTCCTATGCATATATGACCTGTTTTGACAGGTATTTGAACGAATGTAAAGCACTGACACATTACACTCTAAACTTTTTCAAAGATTTTATTCAGTTTGATGGTTTGATGTGGAGCCATTTAAATCCTAAATATCAGCACCTGGTTATCAGGGCTTCCATCACACTTGTCTCCGGAATTGGAGGATATCAAAGCTTTCACCTGAATGTCTGATCTTGATCTTTCAAAGATCATCCGCTCTTTACCCCAAACATGAACTCTCACTCTTTTTACACAGTGGGTGTCAAAGGCTGTCTTTATGATGGATTTAGACTTTAAGCCTTAGTGTTTATTTAAGCATTAGGCTTTTTTGTCGGCCGCCGTGGTGCCGGAGCTCTACCGGAGTGAACGTTATATGCTGAATAGTTGTCATCGAGAAGTTGGGTGCTGGAGGGCAGACTTGGCAGCTCTCCTGATGGTCTTTAGTTGAAACTGAATCTTAGGACGCACTTCCTGCTACAAGAAGGATAATCTTCTGTGGGAGAAGCCTAGAGGGCGTAGAGTCCTATGCCAACGAAAGGGGTCGAGAGGTGAAGACATCCAGGATGAAAATCCTGGAAAGCCCAACTGACTTTACCTTACCTTACCTAGCCTTCTCTCCCTTACGTCCACCTTATCACTTAGCATCTGTTAGCTGATGTAACAGAACTGGGGGTTAGTGGTCTCCTCCAAGTGTGTTGAGATGTCAAATGACCGTAATGTCCAATTATGTTGGCCACAGTTTGAAAAGATGTGGTGACTGGCTTTACATGGAAGCAATTGAATAACCTTTATCCTCCAAACACTGAGAAAACAGGAGAAAGGATTCGTTTTTAACTAATGGGTGGGAACTGGAAATAAGTAACTTGAAGTAGAGGCATAAATTTAGCTATAGGAACCCTCCCAAAGTCTTTTACAAATATTGTCTATATAGATCTAGACTCTAGATTGAGATATTTTCTGAATAAAATCAAAACAAAAAAACTTGTTTCCAATGATGAATCTTGAAAGTGGTAGGAACTCCCAACAAATGCATGCTTTCGGTGATAATGCATCTGCTAGAAAGCAAAATATCAGGATTTATTATCCTGTACCTTTAAACCAACATCACCAGTCTGGCACAATGACTGTAGAACAGCACCCACCATGGTTCCATTCCTTTTTATAAAAAAAAGCTAAAAACATCTGTCATTTTAACATATGACCAGTGTCTATGCAGAGGTGGAGTCAGAAAACAGAGGTGAAGCCGGATTTACCTAATTATTTGGTAGTCTCTTAGATTAATACCTTAGATCAGTGTCTCAGACCACCTTCATTGAACTTTTAGTGCTGAAGTAAAGTGTATTTTTTGTAAAAGTTTGTAGCTCATGTTTCACTACAATTCAGCCACTCCATGTAATGAACAGAAATAACGTGATATACGACCTGCAGACAACAGGTCTCTTTTAGTCAAGGTTGCCAATCACTTAATCTCTAAGAATAATCCCTTCTACCTTCTATATTAGCACAGGGAAAGACAGTTTAGAGGAGAAAAATTAGATATTATAGGCTATTCTGTCATTGAAACATACAGCATGGGGAGTGGCTACCAATAATACTGCAACCAAAAAGTGTCCAAGACCAAGACCCTAAGTGTCTAAACCTGACCAAAAGGTTTATAAGCCTATTGGCATCCTAGAATCTGATCAGCTAAACCTGACAAAGACTGTGTGAACCTCAACAAAAAGCCAATTGGACAAGCCTGACTAAGAAGCTGATTGGCTGAGCCTTGACTCAAGTACCTGATTTGTTAAACTGACATATTAACTGCTTGGTCAAACTTTAGCGAGTTGCTGACTGATTAAGGCTGTCCAAAAAGCAGACTGGCTGAACCAGAAAGACAAGCTAATAAGAAATTTGTATCTTAGCCTAAAAAAAAAACTGATTAGCAGAACAAGGCCAAGAAGCAGATTGGCTGAGTCTGGCCAAGAACAGGCTGAACCTGACAGAGACAACAACTGACCAAGGCTGACCAAGAAGATCATTAGTTTGGTCTGACAAAAAAAACAAAACAAACAAAAAAAACAAAACAAAGACCAATAAGCTAGTTGGCCAAGGCTGACCAAAATGATTAGCAGAACCATATTGATAAGCTAATTGTCCAAAGGATTGACCATGCAGTTTATTAAACTAGCATGACCAAAACTGATTAGTGGAAACTGACCAACAACCTGATTGGACAACACTGACCAAAAAGATGATTGGCTGAACCTTGACCCAAGCACCTGATTTCTTTATCAAACAAAAAATACTAAATGTCCTAGCCTTAGGCAGAAACTGTCCATCCATGCTTCTGATTGGCTGAAATTGACACAAATGATTATTGGCCAGGCCAGACCAGTGGGAGTATTAGCCTAGCCTGACCAAAAAACTGATTCGCAGACACAGACCAAGAAGCTGCTTCTCCAAACCTGACCAAGAAGCTGATTGGTTAAGCCTTTGCTCAATTATTAACCTGATTTGTTTGTCTTATCAATACACTGAATATCCTAACCTTAGCAAGAGACTGATTGGCTAAGGCTGTCTAGAAAAAAAAAAAAATTAGTAGAACCTGACCCAGAAGCTTATTGACCAAGCCTGAATCGGTACTTGATTGGCCAAGCCTGAACCAGGAGCTGATTGACCAAACTTGAAACAGAAGCTGATTGGCCAAGCCTGAACCATAATTTGATTGGCCAAGCCTGAACCAAAAGGTCTACGTTTTTGAAGGTGTAATGTGTTGTGAGCAGTTGTTTGAAACATGTAAGAGAGAGGGAGGGAATGCAAGCGAACGAGTCAGTTGGGAGGTTCACTGAGTTTAGCTGGAGATGGGGAGGGGGCAGAAGGAGGTAGAGAAAGAGAAGGAGCGTGATTATTTTTTGTCGTCTTGTTGCCGTCGGCTCTCAATGACTTAAAGCATGCGTAACCTAGCTTTTTTTTTACGTGCAAGTGTTTCTGCAGGTGAAAATGTGTGTGTGGGTGTGTGAGTGGGAATTTAAAAATGTTCCTTCGTCTCTGACAACGAGAACAAAGGAACTTGTGTGTGAAATCTCTGTGTGTTTAATTAAGGTGAGAGATTAAGTGCAAAAGTCAATTTGCGGCTTTCCAGAGAGGTGTGACAGCGGTGCTGAAAAAGCTCCGCTCTCACCAGCCCCTTCTTCCTGACTCTTAAAAGGTGCTAAAGACATTCCTAGAAGTGTCTTACTCTCATTTTTGCATTTTTTGCTTCTCATTTGCAGAAAACAATATCAGGCCTCATCCTGTCTCTTTTGGAGCTGTGCCAGAGAAGTTAACCCTATAAACTGTAGGGTAGTTAATGAGTATTTGATTTTAAGGGTGAGTTTATGTTTTGCATTAGTGCACTTTTAAGTGCTTTTGCCATTTTTTCTTAGGTTGTGCCTACTACTGTCCCTTTCTATTAACAAATGGTGTATAGTAACTGAATAAATTCCAGAAGAACAAATATCTTATTGGTTGTCAGCCGCATATTCCTCCTAAATATTATAATTTTCCAAACAACGTTAAATTCTGAGTTTTTCATTAGAAAAAAAAAATCTGCATTGTAGATTAATAGTAAAGCCATCAAAACATATGTTTCATGTTAGATTCTTCAAAATATGATTGTAATGATGAAACTGGCTCTCATCAGGACTGCCCCAGGAAAGGAAGGTAAGTTTATCAAAGGTACCATCCTAAGAAACTGCGAGTTAACAGCACCCCAGATAAGAACCACCTAAATGCTTTACAGAGTATTTTGGTTTGTATCTAAGTCCATCAAAATATATTTACTAGTTATTGACACCTTCCTTGTTGTTATGGCTGAATCGTGGAAATTAGTTTGGTAAAGAAAGAATAGTCTTGGAAAGCTCTCAAAACTGCCTAAATCACATTTTACTTTGACTTAGGAATAATAACTTTCACACTTTTTTTTTTCTTTTTTTCCTATTTTCTCCCAATTTAGCGTCACTAATGGGTGCCACAAGACAAGAAGGGTGAAGACGAGCACATGCATCTTTTCGAACTGCAGCTGATGCAGCATTGCCGAGTAGCATCGCAGCGAGCTCGGAGGAAAGCGCAGATACATCAACTCACAGATGCCTTGTGCTGATTGACATCACCCTTGGAGTGATGAGGGGAAAGAATTTCATCTGCCCACCCAGAGAGACAGAGCAAGGCCAATTGTTCTCTCTCAGGACTCTTGCAGCTGATGGCAAGCTGCATGACCGGGATTCAAACCAGCGATCTCCCGTTCATAGTGGCAGCGTTTTAAACCACTGGACCACTGGACTCTTGACACATACCAATATCCTAAAGGGCTAGAATCAAATAATCTGGTCAACAGAGGGAGTAGCGATTTTACCACAGGTGACCATGCAGCGTTATGAAGCAATGAAGTACATTTTTGTGAAAAAAACAAACAAAAAAAAAAAAGATTATTTTAGGAAGGTGATGTATACATACAAATGTATACTATTAATGTATGCATTAGTTCTTGCCTTGCTGTTATAATAATTATTTCTACATGTATAAGAAATTGTAATTTAAAGAGAAACTATTAAAATATAAAGTTTTTCCTTCTCTATATGCAATTTTTGTAGTACTGGCAGTAAAGAACTCAAGTGTGCACTCCATCTTTAAGGGGAGAAGTCAGAGGGGACGTTTCGGGAACCTCTCTCCGTAGACTCTGATGTCATTGCTCCGGTAACCCGGGGGTCTGGAGGATTTGCATGATTGTTCCTTTATGCCATTGAAGCGAGGCCGAGGGGGCTATTATGGTTATTGCGTATTGATTACAATAACCTTTGCCAGGCTGGAAGGCGCAGGAGCCGGCGGCGTGATTGAAACGCTTCATCCGCAGGCAGATCAATAAACATTAGGATTCCCTCCCACGCGTCGGATCGTCCGCCATGTAGCAAGTCTCGCATCATAGACCGAGCGGATATGAAGATGAAGCACGGCCTGTAGCCGAACACATCCTGGGGCACAACACACCATCCATACTGAAGCATACTAAAGACTAAAGAGGGAGACTTGGGTCACCTTGACTGCTGAGTGCTGGCTTAGAGCAGTGGACTGCATGACATTGTATTTTAATTTTTTTATTTTTATGATCTTCAAACCCAGTATTACAATCCTTTAAATAAATGGTATTTATTATTTTTTTTAATAATAAGGTAAAAAAAAACTTTACTGTAGCTGCCTAACTCCACTAAGGTTGGCTTATAGGCTGTTAGACCCACGGAAGATAGCCTCACTTCACTGAGGTTGCTCAAAGCTGATCTAACTCCATCCTAACTCGACTGGCACAACTCTACTGGGGCTAGCCTAACTCCTTTACAGCTGTCTAAAGCTCTAAAGCTGATCTTACTCAGCTTAGGCTAACTTAACTCCACTGTGCATAGCCTAACTCCAAGAAGGAATTGTCTTAAGACTGGCATAACCCTACTGAAGCTACACTCAAAAAAAGGGTTTTGAATAGCTGTTGGTTTTACATAACTAAAAAATGCTGGTATGACTCATGTTAATTATGTTTTGCATCTAAACATAAATGCATAGTGTTTCTTTAACTCAAATAAACATGTTTTTCATCATACTTGACTATGTATTGTACTCATAACTTAATGTAATTGCTTTTTCCCTTTGAACCTACTCGATGTAATTACTTCAGGTGTATGAAGCCGGATATGACGCAATGGAAAGGGCGTTTCTTCGCGGCGCGAATATTTTGGGTTTAATGGCGTCTCAGGTAGGTTAATGCTAAATACTTAAAAAATCCACATTTCTTTGTGTAAATACACGCCAACTGTGCCGTTTTATGTTGTGGTACTGCTTTATCGTCTGTAAGTTGGTTTAACGACATTAATGACGTTTAATGGTTGTGATTTGTACTTGTTTTAAACATGTGTAGCAACTTTCTATCTAAAGGTAACTTAGTGCTAACGGAGGTAGCGTTAGCTTAGCTTAGCTTAGCTTAGCTAGGAGACTATCGTTATTCTTGCCTTGTTTCGTATATTTTTAATATCTTAAATATAATATGGATGCAGGTTAGGGTTGCCCGAGACATATTTCCGTGACTTCGCTACGGTTTTCATGTGTAGTGAGATTTTTGTGGTAATAAGGTCTCTGAATAAATGTAGCACCTGCACCACTATGCTAATGCTAGCGCTATACGCGACGCCGCTCTCCGCGCGGCCGGGTAATGCCGGCCTCCCCGCGGCTTAGCAACTCCGGCTTCCCCGCAGCTTAGCGACTCCGGCTTCCCCGCGGCTTAGCGACTCCGGCTTCCCCGCGGCTTAGCGACTTCGGCTTCCCCGCGGCCAAGCGACGCCGTCCGGGCGAAAAATACGGTATCTTATAGGTCAGGGGAGCCCGAGACATATTTTAGCGGATTCTCTAGTTATACGTAGGGTTATTCAGTGTTGTGTGGTAAGAAGGTCACTACTTTGTTAATGCTAGCGCTATATTAGCTAGCTAGCTACAGGTCATTTTGCTCTTTCTAAGAAGTTTAGAACATGTCTTAACGTGTTTAAATTAGGACTGTTTTACATTATTAGGTGTGGAGCTAGTATATGCAAGTACAGCTACTTTGTCCAAACACTGGACGTGTTGTGGCTTGTTCAGTAGATAAGATGTTAAGTTAAGCATAGATAAAGTCTTTAGATAAGTTCTTGCTTTTCCTTTTGGCGCTTTAAAAAAAAAAAAAAAAAACAAAGTAATTTCACTGCAACAATAGCATTAATAAGAAAGAAGGCTGTATACACACTTATTTGTGACTTTGATATGTAACATGTAATTAAAAATTATGGGGGTTGGCAAACTTTTTGTTATTTTAACTGTTTAAAACCTTAATTTCAGAGACATGGTTGCTAATTTCTTGTTTTTCTTCTGTTTGCAGGTGTTTGAGAGGGTATAACTGGTGTGAGTGTCCCATTTCAGTGGTAAATATTTTTTTTTCCTTTCTATTGATTAACTGGAAAGAACTGACTGGACACACTGAACTGTGAAACCTGGAAGAAATGTGGGAATGTAAAGACTGTGGAGTTTCAGTGTCCTCCAGGTCTCATTTATTGCAACATTACAAATTGCAGCACAGGCATTATGGTCGGAGCCAGCGTTACCCTTGCACTTATTTAAACTGTCCCTGCAGTTTTAAAACATGGAATGCTCTTTTGATTCATTTAAGTCGAATGCATTCAACACATTCTGGCCCAGAGGAAGCTCAATTGACCACCTTTAGTTGTAATTTGTGTGCATGTGCCGAGCTTTCTTCTGAAAGGGATTATTTTGCTCATATAAATACACATCTAAAGAGAAGTGAAACTGTGTGTTGTATGTTTTCTGGTTGTGATTTTCAGACAAATGTGTATGGAACTTTTAAGTCCCACAAAAACAGAAAGCACAACCCACATACATTAAGTGATTTTAAGTTGGGTGTAGTTGCAACTACTCAAAAAGATCAGGAGTCTGACATTGACATTGAAGAAAGGGAAGATGATGATTCTGAGATTGGAGATACACATTTTGACTCTAATGAAAGTTGTGACTTGATTGGAACTATTGTGGAGAATTTAGCTGCAATATTGTTGAAACTGGAGCATTTTGTTCATGTTCCAGCCACAGCAATAGATGAGTTTCTAGAAGAGCTGCATTATCTGTTAACTTCTGCATCTGCCCCTCTTTCAGAAAATAAATTACAAGAAGTGTTTGAGAAACATAATCTTGTCGTTGAGAAGTCAGTCTTTAAAGACATTGCCAGTGTTAGTGCATTGCACCCATTATACACAGCCATTGGGAAAGGTGGTATTCTAAGCACTGCATATCAGCGCAAGAAATTTTATAAGGATCATTTCAGTGTTGTTGAACCGGTTGAATACATTCTTGATTCAAAGGAAGGGAAGACATTTCAGTATGTCCCAATACTACAATCCCTTCAACAGCTTTTTGCTAAGCAAGAAATTGTGGATGAAATAGTTGAAAACCACAAAGCACAGACAAACATTAATGTGAATGGCAAACAGCTTTACACATCTTACAAGGATGGTAGTCATTTCAAAGAAAACAGCTTCTTTTCAGATGAAGCTATAAGAATTTCAATAACTCTTTATTTGGATGACTTTGAAATATGCAATCCACTTGGTACTTCACGAAGGAAACATAAGCTTTGCGCTGTATACTGGATTTTGAGCAACTTATCCCCAGGCTCTCACTCTGCATTGTCGTCAATCTACTTGGCTGTGTTGTGCAAAAGTGATGATGTGAAGTCTTATGGATATGATAAAGTTTTGGACCCTCTTTTACATGACCTTTCGACTCTAGAAAAGGATGGTGTTTTTGTTCCTCTGCTTGGGCAGTCAGTGAAAGGCACAGTTCAAGCTGTGGTGGCAGATAACTTGGGTGCACATGGCATTGCAGGTTTTGTTGAGAGCTTCTCTGGAGAGTATTTCTGCCGATTTTGTTTGGGGAAAAGTGCAGACATACAGGCGAATGAGGTTAGGTCAGGTTTGTTTGAGAGAAGAAGTAAAGATGTTTATGAAACTCATCTTAAATTTGCAACAGAAAATGGGACAAACTGCTGTGGTGTGAAAAAACAATGTGCTTTTAGTCAGAGCCTTGAACATTTTCATGTTCTCTCTGGTTACCCCCCAGACATCATGCATGACCTTTTTGAAGGTATTGTTCCAGTAGAGCTGGCACTGTGCTTGAATTTGCTCATAGCTAAGAAGTATGTTACACTGGACAGCCTTAATGAGTCTATACTGCATTTCCCCTACAAGGGGGCTGATAAGACCAACAAGCCTCATGTAATCCCCAAGTCATTTGCAACCCGGAAAACAATTGGTGGTAATGCCCATGAAAACTGGAGTTTGGTAAGATTGCTTCCTTTTTTAATAGGGCACATGATACCAGAGGATGAGCCTGAATGGCAGGTGCTTTTGGACCTGAAGGATATTGTTGAGCTTGTGGTTGCTCCAATACACACTGATGAGTCTGTAGCTTACCTTGAGAGCAAGATTTCTGAACATAGGCAGAAGTACCAGCAACTTTTCCCTCATTTGAAATTGCTACCAAAACATCATTACCTGGAGCATTACCCAGAAATGATAAAGTTGTTTGGTCCACTTGTTGTATTTTGGACCATGCGCTTTGAGGCAAAGCACAGCTTTTTTAAAAAGGTTGCACGACACACAAATTGCTTCAGAAACATTCCCCTTTCACTTGCAGTGAAACACCAGATCATGATTTCATATCATGTGAAAAAAGCATCTGGTCTGGAAAAATCGGCACTTGATGTGTCCAGTGTCTCAGTGGTTCCCCTAGATGTTTTGAGATCAGAAATAGCCCAGGCTATTAGAGTGACACATCCTGACACAGTCGAAGTTTATCTTGCCAAGACTGTTACCAACAAGGGTTTCACCTTCAGAAAAGGTATGGTCCTTGTACATGGATCTACTGGTGGCCTCCCTGATTTTGGAGAAGTGGTGCAGATATGTGTTGTTCACAAGAGTTTGGGTTTCATAGCAAAAAGACTTTGCGGATGGTACAGAGAACACTTTAGAGCGTTTGAGGTGACTGAATCTCCAACAAAGGACGTTTTCTTTGTTGAATTTGATGATTTAGTTGACAAATATCCATTGGAAGTGTACATGGTTGGTCCCCTTCGTATGGTGTCTTTAAGAAGACATGTGCATGTGTAGAGTTCACATGTTGGAAAGGCGTTTTGGAAGTGTGACAGTTACTGTTGACTGTGTTGTGAAATGAAAACCTTTCAAAACTATATATATATATTTTTTACCATATTTTCTCAGGGTTGTCCTAATGGCAGTGGCTTCTTCAGTCAGACTACGAGTCATCCTTGGAGAAGACAGCTCTCAGCGTGTTATTCTTCGTGATGGTGTGCCACATTCAATGAGTGACCTTTTGGAGGAAGTTCAGAGGCAATGTAATTTGCCTGGAAGTTTTAGGCTGCAGTTCAGGGATCCTGATTTTGACCATGAATTCATGAACCTTACATCGCCATCAGACATCCAAGACAAAGCCACTGTAAAGGTTGTGTTTTCCCCGTCCACCCATGTTACTCTGTACCAAGATGGTAGCCCTCCTCCCCCATATTTTGGTGCTTCCCACAGTACAAACATCTCTCCAGCTCCCTCTCCCTCACCCTCCTCTTCTGATACAGTCATATTGTCAACTCCTCCATCTACATCAGGGGCATCGTCCGAGTCCTCACTTGAGTCTTCCTCAGAGTCAGCAAGCAGCTTGAAATCTTCTCAATGGCCCTCTGTCTTTGATGTGCCCAGGTTCTCTTACGACAGTGAACTCAAGTTGCAACATGCCAATACAGCCTTCAAAGAAGATGGAACATTCCTCAGCCCTGACCCAAAACTGAAATCTTCCATTTTAGATGGACTTGCAGAAGAAATTGTGAAGTACAAACTTTATCCAACTGATTCAGACTTTGAGGAAGTGGCAAAAGCACTTATTAAAAAACACCCCTGCTTGAAAGAGCAAGGCTCAGTAACTGGATGCAGTGGATGGAAGGTTAGCCTGAAGTACAAACTTGGCAACTATAGAACAAAACTGAGAAATGTTGGATGCATGGAGGTCACTGTGAATTCACTCAAACATAAACCGCAAGGAAAATCAAGCCCAGCATATGGTGTAAAGAAACCACGAAGAGCAGAAGTAAACTACTGTCCATCATTTCCAAGTGGCGAAACTGCTGAGAGTCTTGAGAGAGTAAGAGTGACCCTTCTTTCAGAAGGCAAAAAGAAGAACAATGATCAGACATTGAAAGTGCTAATGGACAAGACCTTTGCACTGAGAAGGCATGAAGTTATCCACGAATCGCCTCTTATCGCAGACTTCAAGACAAGATGGCCTGCTCTTTTTAGAACAACAGAGGTAAGTGAATGCAGGTGTCAGAATAAATGTTTGTCACAATCACAAATGAAATTTTGTGTAAATTCTGTGCATCTGAATGTTTGTAGGTAAGCGCTGAATTTGAGCGGATTACAACAGTCCCTCTTCTGTCGCGGTTCTTTTCCAAGCTGGATCGTCACTCTGCAAAACTTCTCAAAGTGTTCGCCAAAAGAGGAGGAGTCCAAGGACGAAAGATCATGCAACATGTGACGGCCATGGCACAGGTACTCGCACTTGTTGCATTCAAATATAATTTAACTTTGAAGTAGGTGTGTGGACAATATGAGGAGATGCAGAAATGGCTATTCAGTTACAAAGATGGTGTAGGAAGAGACGTAAGCGGCAAATGTTTAAGGTCAAATGAGCAGGAAAGTTTTAAAAAATATTACTTTTTGCACAGGGAACCTAGAAAAGGATGCTCATTATGACCAGTACAATTAAGAATGCTTGTAGTTTAGCAAAGTGGAATGGGGTTTTGTCACAAAACACTAATTGGTTACTCTTCCCATCCTTAGAGTGACAACGTCGAAGTTAAAAGAGAATCAGTCCTCAGAGCTCTGTCTCTCTACTTGAATGAAGAGCCGGATGATCTAATTCGTGAATATATGGTTAGTAAATATGTTGAATTATTTGTCAAACACACTATATTGCTTAAAGTGCACTCGCCTGCCTTGTGTTTTGATGATGAAAGGCTGATGCTGCATCCTATAACTGTACCACAGTGCTGGAGTTCACTGAGCTCCTGAGAGCATCGACCCATATTTTCAGTAATGTTTGTAGAAGCAGTGTGCATAACTAGCTGCTGCTTTTATACACCTGTGGCCATTGAAGTGATTAGAGCCTGAGTTCAATGATTTGGATAATTTGACAATGTAGTGTATTTCAAAACTTTTATGGAAATTGGTGTACTATGAATAAATAATTTCTGTTTTTATCTTTCTTTTTCTGTAGGTTTCTGATGTGGCCGCTATTCAGCAGGGAATTGACGGGACTGTCTTGGGGATCTATGCAACCAGAGTTGAGGGAGCTGAAGTCATGGACCATCCTGCAGATGTAGGAGTTGTAATCGAAGGTGTTGTGGTTCTGGAAGACCTTGCCAGTGTGTCTCTTGCCATTGCACTGTTGTTTGGATTAATTTATGCCTTTAATTTGAGTTACCCTCCCAAATTCAGGTACACTTTTGAGGTAATCCAGAAACTCTTTCTGGAACTAGATGCTAACAAACTGTCACACAAAGTTCAGGCTTTGAAAACCAAGCTCTTCAGTGAGTTGGAGTAGGGTTAGTTTATAATGGTCTTGATTTCGGAAGTATTAGGCTTGTGACTAATTATATGCTACAGTTTGTACTGGATTATTATTGAGGATATTGTTGTTGCGTTTTGCTGACCGATTTAGATAAAGCACTTTAGTTAAATGTATGTTCATGTTTAAACATTTCAAGATCTGATTTTTGTTCACAATCAGAATGGAGCATTTTTTTTTTTCAGGCACCTTCAGAGTGATGCTTTGGCGTATACTTATTATTTTACTTTCTAGAAGTTTTGAACAGACATTTTGGATGTGTAGCACTTACTGGCATATGCTGTTAAAATTTGGAAGGACAAATATTTGATTACTACATTTATGTGAGAGCTCGTTAAAATATCTTGTTAAAATATTAAAATCTAAAAAAAACCTCTAAATTTGGTAGAACTAATATTTGATGATTACTACATTTATGTCAGGGTTAATTGATATTTATATCCCATTAAAATATATAAAAGCATCATATTTTCAACTTCCTAGGCAAAAATATCTGATTGCGTTTTTGTATTTTACCTGATTTTAGCTAATCACTTCATAATTAGAATATCCACTTTTGTGTGGCCTGAACATTAAACATAATTACCCCACTGGCCAGATATTTTAGCTTGTCTCTATGGTATATGTTTATTTGAACTTTATATTGTTCAGACATACCTCAAAGAACAAGCCTTGTCATTTAAAAGTAAACTGCCCTTTTAGAAATTTCAATTGATAATGTAAGGTGTATTAAGTTTATGATGGTCTTGATTTTGGAAGTATTAGGCTTGTGACATAGTGCTAATTATATGCTACAGTTTGTACTGGATTATTATTAAGGATATTGTTGTTGCATTTTGCTCACAGATTTAGAACTTTAGTTAAATATATGATGCATGGTTGAAACATTTCAAGATCTGATTTTTGTTCACAATCAGAATGGAGCATTTTTTGAGGCACCTTCAGGGTGATGCTTTGGGGTATACTTATTATTTTACATTCTAAAAGTTATAATCAGCCATTTTGGATGTGTAGCACTTACTGGCAAATGCTGTAAAAATATGGAAGGACAAATATTTGATTACTACATTTATGTGAGCTCATTAAAATATTAAAATCTAAAGAAACTCATACAAAAACAAATATTTGATGGTAACTACCTTTGTCAGGGTTAATTGATATTTATATCTCATTAAAATATATAAAATACATCATATTTTCAACTTCCTAGACAAAAATATCTGGTTCAGTTTTTTTTTTTTTTTTTAACCTGATATTAGATAATCACTTCTTAGAATATCCACTTTTGTGTGGCCTGAATTTGGAAAAAACAAATATTTGATGGTTTATACATTTATGAGAGAGGTGATTATTTATCTCATCAAAATATCCAAATCCAAAACCTGTTCAATTCAAATTATCAGACAAAAATAAATATTCAGTTCTTTTATTGCACCAGGCAGATTTTAGATTAACACTTATTGATTGACATATTAATTGACATTCATTTTTCTGATTTGTACTGAACATTAAACATAATGAGCTCTCTAGCTTGTCTCTCTACATGCATATTTGAACTTTATATTGATCAGCCATAGCTCAAAGAACAAGCCTTGTGATTTTAAGTTAAACTGCCCTTTTAGAAAATTTTAATTGATAATGTAAGGTGTATTAAGTTTATGATCTTGATTTCAGATGTATTAAGCTTGTGGCATTGTGCTAGTCTTATGTTGTTCCTATAATAAGGTTACTTTTGTTGCGTTTTGCTGACAGACTCTAGAGAGCTAAATATTAATGTTTTTGAAGCACTTTAGTCAAATGTATGCTGCATTGCTAAAATGGTGCACACTTGAAGCACTTTCAGTGTGATGTAATGTTTTGGGGTATTTGTATAATTTACATTTTAGAAATTGACATTTTGAAAGTGTAGCACTGTATTAAACTTGAGGAAATTATAATGTAATTATGGCATGGATATACATTTGAACCAACCTTGGTCCATATTTAAAATGCAGTGGTTGTTTTTGTTAATGTTTTTCTTTGGTGTAGTATGCTGGATTGTTCAGTTTTAATTTGTTAAATGTTGTACACAGACATTGGATGTATACTACACATTCTTTAAGTATTGCCTTTAAAGAATGGGCTTTATTGCACTTTAATGTGTTCACTTTTACCAGCAGGTTATTTAAAATGTTGTTGTATTGTACTTTCTGTATGTTTTTCTAATTTTTCTAAATACAGATTTGTACATTTGTTACACATGTGCTCTGTTTATTTTTCAGCACCACCACACCATTAAGGCTTATCACATGCTTAAACTGTAATGTGGTTTTAATTTTACAATTTTGTGTTGAGATAACATAATTCAATTAGATGGAACCACTGTCCACAATCACATTATGTAGATCTAAAGAAAATTGTTTGAGTTGGATAAAAACAAGTAAATCTACTTCAACATAATAAATATCTGTTTGTTCATTGAACCTTACTAATATAAATTACTTTAAAGGGCTTGAATTGGATTAGGCAAACATTACTACTTTGAGTTGTATTGTCAAAATTCAGTTGTGTTTCTTTCACTCGATATTTTTTTGTAGAGTTGAAAATATATTTTCATGTTTAAAAAACACAATTCTTTTGTGTGGAACCACTGTCCATGATTAAATTAAGTTGGTTCAAAGAATTTTTTTTTTGAGTGTAGCCTAACTCCACTGAGCAATTGCTTTAAGGTTGTTGTAACTCCACTCAGGTTGTCTTATAGGTAGGCTAACTCCACTGGTTCGCTCAAAGCTGGCCTAGCTCCACTGAGGAAGACCTAATTCCACTGAGGTAATGTCTTAAGGCTGGCATAACTCCACTGAAGCTAGCCTTAAGATTGGTGTACCTGGACTGAGAATAGCCTTACTCCACTGAAAAGGCCCAAAGCTGGCCCAAATGTTTTGAGGCTGCCTAAAGTGGTGTAACTCTTATTAAAGCTAGCTTAACTCCAATGAAGCTGCTTAAAACTGGCCCAACTTCACTGAGGTTGGCTTAAGACTGGTTTAACTGAACTGAACACAACCCAACTCCACTGAGGTTGGCTTAAGACTGGTTTAACTGAACTGAACACAGCCTGACTCCACTGAGATTGGCTTAAGGCTGGTGGAACTACACTGAGAAGAGCCTAACTCCACTGAGGTTGGCTTAAGACTGGTGCAACCGCTCTGAGAATAGCCTAACTCCACTGAGAATGCCCAAAGCTGGCCCAAATCTTTTTAGCCTGCCTAAAGCTGGTCTAACTCTTGTAAAGCTAGCCAAACTCCAATGACGCTGCTTAAAGCTGTTCGTTGGCCTATGGCTTGACTAAAGCTGGCCTAAGTCCACTAAGTCTGCATACAGCTGATCTAACTCTATTGAAACAGGACAATGGCTGGCTTATCTCTGCTTAGGCATAACCAAGGCTACCAAAAACTGGCCTAATTCTGCTTTCTACTGGCCTACAACTAGCCCACTAACTCCACTAAGGCTGGCCTATGGCCGGCCCAGCTTAACTAAATGCAATTCAAATTTCCATTGTTAGAACTGTCATTTATACTGTAATTACACAATAAGTCTAATAGAATAGCAATAGCCTTTCATGGAAAAATCAAGGAATCTTCTAGTTTGGGAACTATGTGTTTAAACTGGAAGTGAAGGAAAGTGATATAACAGATGACAGTTTTCCACAACCATAGGACACCACAGAGGTAGGGAATATCCGACATGGGTGGGATATGATTACACGACTCCATCCCCATCCACTCGTAAGCACTTAGCCCCTCTGGAGTGCACACTTGGAGCACACTAAAGGACAAGTCAAGGTCGGCTCGGCTTGTTCTGGACCCACTCCAGCAACGCTCCAATCAGTGCAGGCCAGACAGCCGCTTCCCATCCACTCGGCCCGGTGTTCTGCTCCCTCTTGCATTTTTCTGTATTCCTTCCTGCCAGAGGAGCTTTGGGTTCTGCATTCTCTTTAAATCATCCTTTATTTTGACTAGTGAGACCTGAATTTAGAATTTCAGCTTTAGCTGATCAGCTCCTGCATTCCGAGCACTTATTCAGAAATCACTGCTATTGTAAGGAAAGTGTAAGGAAAAGGAAAAGGAGATGAGCATTTGGCTTTAAGAATTTTCCAGCAATATCTAGGTTTTTATTGAGTATATTGAGTCTTTTGGCTGTTGACTTTTGAACCTTGGCAGGCACAAAACTCACTCTGGTTGCCAGGCTGAGGACACTGAACCTACACAAATGAGTGCAAGACGTGTTAAATAACTTCTACCAAACAGGTAGAAGGTATCTAGCACTATATTGACTGTATTTCACACGATAGACCAAGGGTGTCCAAACTTTTTTTGTTGGGGGCCAGAAGGAGGAATATATTTGAAGTCACGGGCCACAGACTCTATAATAAAACAAATAATGAAATATACTACTTTAAATAATACATTTTCCTGACTACTTTCATTTACACACCATTTTACTTGACTTACTATCTTTGACAGTGTTGTGTAAATTTGAAAAAGATTTTTCAAATTGATGTTTAATTTCATGATGTCTCTTAATATTAAACTCCTTAATTATGACAACTTTTAGACTCTTTGGCCCGTTTATCTGCGCTAAAACTGCGCACTCTCTCCGCTTTTAGACTCTTTTGCCCATTTTTCTGCGCTAAAACTGCGCACTCTCTCCGCTTTTAGACTCTTTGGCCCATTTTTCTGCGCTAAAACTGCGCATCCTCTCCGCTTTTAGACTCTTTGGCCCGTTTTTCTGCGCTAAACCTGCACACTCTCTACGCTTTTAGACTCTTTGGCCAGTTTCTGACACCTAGCGTTCAAACTTTGAATCTCACATTATAAAATCCTGCTTAACAGCGGACCAACTTTCATTCTATTTCTAAAATACCTCGCGGTCCGCTCCAAAAAAGGAAACGGGCCGCAAATGGCCCGCGGGCCGTAGTTTGGACACTCCTGTGACAGACAGATAAATAAACAGCTAAGTAGCTAGCTAGTTGCTAGGATTGACCATAAGTATCATTTAACGTTACTCATTTTGGATGAAGAAATCGCTCAACGTATAATCACATTCGTAGCTAAATTGAGTCAATATAGAGTCTAACTTTTAGTTTCTGGTGTATATTCTCATCATATTCTTCACTGCTGAGGTAGTAATCAGATGTGACAGGTTTGCTCCTCTGTTACGACTGACTGCAGTTTACATTAGCATGTGTAGCATTTCTGCATTAGCCAGCATAGTCCAGATAACTCTAGCTAACCTTGCTAATCTGCCTTGTTATTCCAGCTGCACACAGACCACTGATATGAATGCAAACAATTAAATAAAATGCTCATTTCTATTATGCTAACGCTAGTGGTTGTGATAATTTACCTGGCTTAAGTACCTTACCTGTTTAGAAAAAAAAAAATAGCCAGCTTGATGTCTGTCTTGTAGTCCTTCTGGGTTCCTAGTCTCCCCTCTACCAAACTCCCTGCCTATTTTTATTCCGTTTTATTCTTTCTTTGGTCGTTGAGATTTTTTGATGAATTCCAAAGCTTTTTAGGCTATATAGCAGCTAAGATTTGGACCGAACCAGCTCACTTGCTTGCTAGCATCAATGGCTGCAGCACCGCTGTTGTGTTTTTAAACCTGCCAACACAGTTCTATACTGTTTGAAGCTCTGGTGACAAAAGCTGACAATGTCTAAACTTTGCATGTTGTTTTTTATATCCGATGACAAATTATGATAATTGTATTATTTACTCTGAAAATATCATTATTATTGGATTATCTTACTTTTGCATTTTTAATACTTTTGACTAAGCATCATATTCATAAGGCTTCAAATTGCACACAAATTATATTGCTCAGATTGGTCAGCTTAAACACTTTATATTTTCACTTTTTCCTTTCCCATTTTGCATGTGTCCACCCTGTCACAACAAGTTACATGACAGGGTGGACAATTTTAGTGAAAAATATTATTTAATGAAGACACGGTTGACCCAGAGTTGCAGAATTGTGTAATTGTTCATGGTGACCCATTTTGTTTTCTGTTTCAAAGATAGATAGATATTTTTTTGTTATCATTTTAATTACTGAGACATTTTCCCACAACAGGGTGGACAGCTTTAGCTTTACTTCACCTAAGTATGAAGACAATAAGATAAATATTAAGTCAAATTAATATTATTAATTAATGCTGAATCAATGCAGCACTCAATCATAAAACAGTATAAAGATTGTGATGTCACTGAAGTCACAGGCATTTTTTTTAAAAGGGGCAGGGTTATCCCAGGATGATAGGGTGGAGAGGGAATTTTTGGAAATGTTTATATAGCTTAATATTTTTATTTTTTAAATGAAAACAGCTAAATCAATATTTGAAATTCCTAAAATATATAAAAAAAAATATTCAACACTTACCATAATAAAACAATAATAAAATATTCTGACATGTCTAACTGACCTTTATACACGTGTAATTGCATTACCTGTTCAACTGTAATTAATTCACCAGTAGTTACATTCTTATTATACGTTTGTTACCGTGTAACTACACAGTTATTACAGACACTAATTACAAAGTTGGACCATAAAGAGAAAAAAATATTGTATTCTAGCAAAACAAATTCTATTTGTCTGGACAGCAAAATCTTTGTTCAAAGTAAAGGAAGGAGACAGGCTTTATGTGTGTGTGTGTGTGTGTGTGTGGTTTGTGTGGGAGGCTAATTTAAAAAGCTCATGCATGCATATGTAGAGATGCCACTCAGAAAGACAGGCTCAGTCAACACCGGACTCGCCCTCTGCTGGAACCGGAGGCTATTTGTTTTCGTTTATGCGTATACCTCCAGCTAAACCAACAGGCTGCAGCTATGCATTCATTACTAGCTTTAGCGCTTTAGCCTTCAGAGCGTTTCTCGGAAACTACAGTCGCATTTATTATTCTGGGTGCATCTGTTGTGCTGGAGCTATAGACTGTGATCCAATCTGAGAGGAAAATGCATAGTCTCTATTAGGGGAAGCCTTGGGTGCATTAGACCAGATGGATGGCCTGAAGAATGCATACACACACACACACACACACACATATACACACAAACACATACAAAAGTACTTTGCTCGGATAAGGATCACTCTTATTATAAAAGATCTGGCAGGCACACAGTGTTCTTCATATAAACACAAAGGCATTATTCCAATATACCTGGATTGTTCAGGTATAACCAATCAGTTTCCTGCTCAGGTTCAGCCAGTTTTTTTGTTTAGGCAACCTTAGGCTTTTTTTTGGCTTTTCACCAAAATTTAGCCTGTCAGCTTTTTATCAGCATCAGCTTATTTGTCACCTCAATCAGAAAAAAGGAGAAATCTGGTGTGAAATGAATTTGTTGTGTAGTGAAACATGATCACGAGTATGAACTAGGCCTGTCACAATAACTGAAATATTGATTTATCGTACAATAAATGAACATGACCTCAATCATTTTTGATAATCGTGATATCATCTGTCATCTGTGTGAACAGTGAAAAGTATTTTAGCCAGTCCTGCTTCAGTAACTGTGACTCCATACACACCGTGTGGATTAAAGTAGGGAAAGAAATAAGTATATAATTCCTAAATGAATTATAATGATAATTATAAATGATTAATTCAAATTTTGTTGTCTTTAAAAAGCATATAATTGTTTTCTTTTTATGCTATTCTGTTATTATTATGTCAGTGGCATTTAATGGTGTGAAAATTACAAAAAAATCGTGTATCGCAATAATTTCTGGGACAATATATCATCCACAAAACAAATCCTATCGTGACAGGCCTAGTATGGACATTTGTCGAATAGCCCACCTCAGTTCACCCCCAGCATTCCTAAATACAGCTCTTTAAGCCGACGCTCCCAACAGGCTTACAATGCTAGAGATAGGGGCATAGTGTTGCCCATGCAAAGAAATCACTATTTTTGCACCATTAACAACAAGCTCAAAGTAGCTCCACACTTCATTGGTAGAATTCTGAGGGCCCTGATGTAAATAGTAATATGTCTTAAATATGGGAATAGTGGTTAAAGTGGTGTAGAGTCCAAAAACATTTGGCTAAATAGTGGAATGCAAGAGAGAAAGAGAGAGTTAAATAGAGAGAAGTTGAAAGAGAGAAAGTAGGGAGAAAGACAGCGGTAAATAGAGAGAGAAGTAGAAAGAGAGAAAATAGAGAGAAAGACAGGTAAATAGAGAGAGAGAAGTAGAAAGAGAGAAAGATAGAGGTAAATATAGAGAGAGAAGTAGAAAGAGAGAAAGATAGAGGTAAATAGAGAGAGAAGTAGAAAGAGAGAAAATAGAGAGAAAGACAGGTAAATAGAGAGAGAGAAGTAGAAAGAGAGAAAGATAGAGGTAAATAGAGAGAGAAGTAGAAAGAGAGAAAATAGAGAGAAAGACAGGTAAATAGAGAGAGAGAAGTAGAAAGAGAGAAAGATAGAGGTAAATATAGAGAGAGAAGTAGAAAGAGAGAAAGATAGAGGTAAATAGAGAGAGAAGTAGGAAGAGAGAAAATAGAGAGAAAGACAGGTAAATAGAGAGAGAGAAGTAGAAAGAGAGAAAGATAGAGGTAAATAGAGAGAGAAGTAGAAAGAGAGAAAATAGAGAGAAAGACAGGTAAATAGAGAGAGAGAAGTAGAAAGAGAGAAAGATAGAGGTAAATAGAGACAGAAGTAGAAAGAGAGAAAATAGAGAGAAAGACAGGTAAATAGAGAGAGAGAAGTAGAAAGAGAGAAAGATAGAGGTAAATAGAGAGAGAAGTAGAAAGAGAAAAATGTAGAGACAAAGACAGATGTAGATAGAGAGAGAAGTAGAAAGAGAAAAAAAGTAGAGAGAAAGAAAGATGTAAATAGAGAGAGAAGTAGAAAGAGAGATGTAGATAGAGAGAGAAGTAGAAAGAGAAAAAAGTAGAGAGAAAGAAAGATGTAAATAGAGAGAGAAGTAGAAAGAGAGAAAATAGAGAGAAAGACAGATGTAGATAGAGAGAGAAGTAGAAAGAGAGAAAATAGAGAGAAAGACAGATGTAGATAGAGAGAGAAGTAGAAAGAGAGAAAATAGAGAGACAGACAGAGGTAAATAGAGAGAGAAGTAGAGAGAAAGACAGGTAAATAGAGAGAGAAGTAGAAAGAGAAAAAGTAGAGAGAAAGACAGAGGTAGATAGAGAGAAGTAGAAAGAGAGAAAGTAGAGATAAAGACGGAGGTAGATCGAGAGAGAAGTAGAAAGAGCGAATATAGAGAGAAAGACAGAGGTAAATAGAGAGAGAAGTAGAGAGAAAGAGGTAAATAGAGAAAAAAGTAGAGAGAAAGACAGTGATAAATAGAAAGAGAAGTAGAAAGAGAAAACAGTAGAGAGAAAGACAGAAGTAGATAGAGAGAGAAGTAGAGAGAAAGAGAGAGGTAGCTAGAGTGAAAAGAAGAGACAGATGTGAATATGATAATAATAAGATTTTGAAGACCAGTAAGTAACAGTAAGAACATTTAAATCCAGTGAAAAAATATGCTTTGCTTCTGTGCTGTAAACTCAATGAAGGCAGTCTGAGACACACTTAGTCTGGGAGAGAGGGGCGGGTCTTCCAAATGAGTTGATGAATCTGGCTCCTCCTCTGGTCTCTACTTTGCAGACTCTACTTTGCAAATGGGACAACAGAGTGGAAAATTTTGTCTTAATTTCTATAGATGTGAATGGACCCATAGAATCCATGTTTTCTACAGTCATTGGTTCAGCTCGTAGATTTGCAGGAAGGGTACAGCCAATAAGCTTTGCGGTCAGATTTGGCCCAGCCAGGCCTGGCTATCTCGCTCCAGCTAAGAAATCATTCATCTCCATAAGCTCCTATCTGTCTGTGGCCTCTCAGCTCTGTTTACCTTATCGATTTCACCCTGTCCATGCTCGCTTATATCATACTGAAGCCTCTGTGTGGGAGAGAAACAATCTGAGACTTTTACAGTTCAGTAGGTCAGAGCTGCCTGCGATACACTGGAGAATATTGCAGGGGAGAAGAGCTGAGGAATGCAGAAGTGTAATAAAACATGATTATTTGTTTTATAGGCATTTGATCTGGTTGCAGACAGACAGAGCGGTGACATTTAAGCTGACATTTGAAATTTGGCTGCACCACTGTAAAATCACATACACTATGGGCCATATTTTATTGATCTATAGGCGAGCCATCAACTGTGGACAGTGCAGATTAATTTAACATGTGTCAGTGTGTCTTTGCTATCGTAACGGCAGGAAAAGTATTCCTTGCTTGGCTTGAAATGAGCAAAACTCTTCTCTTAACTAATCATTAATGTGTTTCGGGTGTAGCGTAAAATAAACCAATAAGCATTTCACTTGCCTCACATTCCCTTTAAGATCCAGGTGCACTCTGACTTTGGCGGA
Source organism: Astyanax mexicanus (assembly GCF_023375975.1). Classification (NCBI taxonomy): domain Eukaryota; kingdom Metazoa; phylum Chordata; class Actinopteri; order Characiformes; family Acestrorhamphidae; genus Astyanax; species Astyanax mexicanus. Next base: position 13,647,365 of record NC_064418.1, on the reverse strand, counting down.
TTGCTATTTCAGGGGCGCAGCTACATGGACATGTCCAAAGCTTTTCAGCAAAGGAAACTGACCTGCTCTTACATGTTCATTTTCATGTTCAATTCTGTTTATTGTTGATGTAAGAGTTAGAATAGCTTCCAGCAGGTGACCTCTATGGGTTTGTGCAATGGTGATATGTCTGTTGACAATTCACTGTCAAGATAGCAATGAATATCTCGGTAGTCAGTGGTGCACCTGTGTTTTCCAAAGCCAAGATAACAATAAGCCTGAAATGTACCTAAACACGCCTTATTTTAAAACCACCATACCCGTCAGCTTAGATATATTCCCAAGTACTCTTGCTTTAAACGATTTAAACTACGCAAGCACAAGGTGTGAAAATAGATTATTGGCGGGGTGTAGGATAGCAATGAGCATCGTGATGTGCTAGTCTGAACATATTGGTGCATCATTGTGACTGGTTTCACCAAACTGGGCAATGAGTATGACCAAGCTATGAGAACGCTGGCGCTTGTCCTCCAGTATGACCAACCTGATCAACTGGTAAAACAGTATAACCAAGCTTGTTAAACCAGCATGACACCAAGCTGGTCATCCAGCCTGTCCACAGTGATCTACCTTTGTGATCACCAAACTGCTCAAGGAGTACGACCAATCTTAATGACCAGCAGCATGAGCCCAATGTGTTACAATGAAGATCCTTTGGAATGATGACCTTTACCAAACTAGTCGACCAACAAAATCAAGTTCTTGACCATCATAACCAAGCTGGACCACCAGCATGACCAATCTAAACACACTGGACCACCAGTTTGACAAGCTTTACTGAAATTCTCAACAAGCTTGGTGAACAAGTTAAACCATCTAACCTAAATGAAAAATATAATCTATGCTGGTTAAGAGCTAAGCAAATCAACAAGCGCAGCTAGTTGGCTTTTCACCATAGAGTATTCCCACTGATAAAGCTGGTCAACCATTATGGCAAAGCTTGCTGTACCAGCATGAGACAAAGCTGGTCATAGAGCTTGACCACAGTGGTCCATCTTTGTGATCTCCAAACTGGTCAAGCAGTACGACCAACCTTTTCGACCACCAGCTTGACCCACAATGTGTTACTATGAGATATACTATATATAGCATGACCACCTAAACCAAACTAGTCAACCAGTATTGTAACACTTTTCAATCACTACCAAAGACCAGCTTCCAGCCCTTAACTACAGCAGGGCACTCTGATCTTTGCATCATTAGTGTGCTCTTTGGGCAATGTTTTGTAGGGCACACTGAATGTATTTCCTTACACAGGTTCCTGACTTTGAGACGCACCACACTGAAAAGGCCTACAGGCACCATTCAGCCAAATTGCAGCTGAACACAGGTGGAGAATTAGCTTGACTGTGTCATTTGGAAGGCAATTAGTTCCACCTGCAAGTCTTCAAAATTGCTGTTATTAAAGCCACAATCAAGGAGTAGTTTGTATCAGCTACAGTGTGCCAGGAGGTTGCCCTGCACTCTAAGCGAAAAGTTTGTTGTGTGGAGCTGAAAAATAATTATTAGACTTTTGTGTGCTATATTTAACCCCCTTTAAAAGAATAAAAAAAAAAAACATAAATCAACCATGTCTTCCTTTGGGAGAAACCAGTTATTTTCTTTTTACTGTTGTAAGTTATTTTTGTTGTAAGGTGTCTTCATAGGCAAATACATCTATACAAAAGTGAAAAGTCTAATTAAAGCACATTTATTTTTTTATGTAAAAAAGAAAGAAAATAGATATTGGTGGCAAAAAGCACCTGACTGTAGGGGCATCAGAAGTGATGGGTTGCATTCTGGTGTATTTTAAACAGGTTTGACACCTATTTCTCCCAAAAAAGCTTCATGAACTTCCATTTTTTTCATGTTTTTTTTCTCTGTTCTCTGTTTTTGTCAGTTCCTCTTTCAGGTCTTATAACACAAAAAATATATCAGACAGACACATGCCATGAGCTCTTTTTGCTCCAGAAGCCAAACGACTTCTCAAAAATATAATTTAAAATGTAAAATGTAGCAGAATTGTTATATTTTCCTAAAACTAATTTACTAATTTTACTCTTATGATTTTGAAGGAGATCTTATTTTTTAGGTGTTTTTTTTTCCAATGGATATCCGTCCATTGGGTTCTAAGGGTTAAATGTGCAGAGGGGGTGGGGGGGGGGATCAAACTAATAAATGGCTCCTGGTCCACCAACAGCTTCTTCTGGGCTGCATCCTGTGAGCACTGATGAAGAACTAGAGGATGACCAATACAAACTTCTCAACAGCAGATTCAGAGCTTCTGTCTCTGACTTTACATCTATAAAGTGGAGTCACTTTAGGTAGGAGTGTCTGACAGAGTGGAAAACAGTGAGTGTTCAAACACAGTGTTTAAAAACTCAAGCAGCACTGCTGCTGTATCTTGCTTTCTCCACTTGTGCCATCAAAACACTCAACTAACACATTAACCGTCACCATACCAATCAGTGTCACTGAAATGCTGAGAATAATGACCCACCCAAATAATACTGTACTGATCTGTGGTGGTCTATTCTGTGGGGTCCTGACCATTGAGGACCAGGGTGAAACCAGGATATTAAAGTGTGCAGAGAAACAGAAGGATTATAGATTATAGAACTAGAAAGTGCTGCTATATGCTGAAACAAGACGGTGGTCCTAATCTCTTTTCAAAAGTGTCAAATGTCGCATCAGCAGAGGTGGAAAGTAATGAATTACATTTACTCAAGTTACTGTAATTGAGTAGATTTTATTTAATTTTAAGAAGTTTTTAAAATAGGTAATTTTACTTTTACTCAAGTACATTTTAACACAAGATTTAACACAAAATTTACTTTGCTACATTGGAAAACTCCCAATTACTGAGTAAAAAAATTAAATGCTGGGGGAAAAAAACAATTGTCTGAATAAAAAAAAAAAAATTGTCACGGATGCTCATGCGTGGATTAACGAGGCAATAATGTCCTCATGCAATGCAAAATGTGCCCCGCCGGACAGAGCTGTCAGCTTTTAAAACTTCCACATCAAACCTGAGGAAGCTTGTGGTGGAAAGTATTTTTATCATTAAACAATCTGCTTAAATGTTTAAAAAAACATGTAAATAGCAGCATGTAAAAAGCATAGCAATGGCAGGTTAAAAAATAATAATAACCTGTAAAACTATAAAATTACAGTTTATAGTCACCTACATGACCTTAACTTTTTAACAGTAAAGAAAAAAAAATGGATCATAGAAACCTATACCACTTGTTCCTGAAAATGTTTTATGGGCTGGTCTGAACAAATACTGCCTGAAAGGTCCAAATTATTATGTGGAATAATAGTTCATTAAAAAGGATTTAATTTATGATTTGTTTTGACTTTTTTACATCAAATAATTAAAAGTAACAATGTAACTTTTACTCAAAGTACATTTTAAATTGAGTACTATTTTACTTTTACTCGAGTAGATTTTTAGATGAGTACTTTTACTTTTACTTGAGTAGAATTTTAGCAAAGTAAAGGTACTTTTACTTAATTACAATTTTTCAGTACTTTTTCCACCTCTGGGCATCAGACAGTGTTTTCAGATTTTAAAACCAAAGCTAGTGAATAGAATGGAAGTTCAACAGAGAACTGTGAACTATCTGTGCTGTTGGAGGACCTGCTGCATGAGTTAGGCCTAACTAAGAACAGCTCGTAAATCTGTCGAGTTCGACGGTAGGTGGGTGTCTAGAACATGCACGGGGTCATAGTAGTGAACAAACCGCAGGGGTTCTTCTTACCCGTGACGTCACTGGAGAAGCTCACTTTCCTCCCAAATCCCTCAGTCATTTTCATACTCCACAGTCAGCACTTCAGGGTCCAGGTTCACGGCTCAGGGACTTACAGTAAAGGAAGATATGTGTGTATAGGGGAAATACAGAGCTCAAGATAAACACTCAATTATCACAAAACCCTCGGTCGGTCAGATCTGCGAGTTTATGGGGACGGAAGGCCCGACCTTGACTGGTAGAAATGTGTGAAACATTAGAGACGAGGGGGCTTAGTGGGGGCACCTTTGGTTGGAGAAGAGATTTAATGTTTATGTTGAGAAGAAGAGAGATGAACTGAGAGCTGCAGAGATTTGGTTTGGTATAAGGGAAAGTGGCCCCATCCTGTACTGTAGCTGTATCTATTCAAGGCTTGGCAACCCCACACCTGGGCCTCCAGCTTTAGGGTGTATGTATGTGTGTGTGTGTGTGTGTGTGTTACATACAGTGTTTGGACATTGTATAGCAAAAGAAAGGCATTAACTTACAATATAGGACCTTCAAAAAAAAAAAAAAAAAAACAGTGCTGCAAAACTTAGCATGCAGATACAATGACATGGAATAGTATTTGCCCCCTTAAAAATGTATTTTATTTTGTTTTTGCATTTTTCTCATACTGTTCTCAGACATTGTTTTAGACTATCAAACACACTTTAATATCAGACAAAAATAACCTAGGTACAGGTGCATCTCAAAGATTTTAAATATCAGTGAAAAGTTACTTTATTTCAGTGATTTAGTTCAAAATGTGTAACTCATATATTACATAGATGTATTACACACAGAGTGATCTATTTTAAGCGTTTATTTATTTTTTTGTTGATGATTATGGCCTACAGCCAATGAAAACATTTTGGTACTTTTAGTAGTGTGAGCAGTGTGTCAAGTCCTGCTGGAAAATGAAAATCTTACAGCACTTCATGCTTCCCTCTGCTGACAGCTTTTATGGAGATGTTTTATGGAGGTTTTCATTTTCCAGCAGGACTTGACACACTGCCCACACTGCCAACAGTGCCAATTTGTCTTATATAATATTCAAATTTTCTGAGATACTGTCTTATGGGTTTTGCTGTAAGCCATAATCATCAACAATAAAATAAATAAACACTTAAAATAGATCACTCTGTGTATAATACAGCTAGTTTCACATTTTGAACTGAATTACTGAAACAAAGTAACTTTTCAATAATACTCTATTTTTTTTGAGATGCACCATTTTTGAAAGCACAATTTTCAAGTTATTGAACAGTCATGATTTCAGTTATTAAGGGAAAAAAGCAAGCTGAACTACAGTTTCTGTAGAGACATGCTGCCAATACAATAGGACTGTCTGGAACACATTACCCCATTTCAACCCCCTAGCATTAAGCTAATTAAGCTGTTAAGTAGTAAAACTATGTCCTCTGGAATTTATCTGGTGCTCTATCCAGTACTTTTGGGATGATTTGGGGATGAGGTGAGATCGTGATCATTCAAAATCCTGACTTCACTAACACACTTGCTCTTGACTTCAATTAGAAATTCACAGCAATGCTCCAAAATTAAGTATTACACCTTTACATGGATATAAGAGATAGTTACTCCAATAAAAACAGGATAAACTCTATGTTTTAACCCATTAAAGCTTAAATGTAAAATATGTAGATATTACTCTTATCTGACATTATTTAGTAGCTGGTTGGTTAAGCATATGTTGTGGCATACCACTGGGTTCTATTTTAGGGCCTATGGAATTGTGGTAAATTGTGATTGTGCTGTTTGATTATTGAGTAATAGCGTTGCTGTAGCTACTTAAACACAGGATTAATATAATATAGGATTCATATTTTTGGATTTGTTGATTTTGGAATAAACAATGCATGAACAGGTGTCCCAAAACTTTTGTCCATATATTGTACATATTGTAATTATTGTATTATTATATTTAGATACTTCCAAATCAAGTTTTAAGAGTTTAGAAATCAATATTTGGTAAAATAACCCTGGTTTTTAATCACAGTTTTCATGCATTGTGGCATGTTCTCCTCCACCAGTCTTACACACTGCTTTTGGATAACTTTATTCCACTCCTAGTGCAGAAATTCAAGCAGTTCAGCTTGGTTTGATGGCTTGTGATCATCCATCTTCCTCTTGATAATATTCCAGAGGTTTTCAATTTGGTAAACTCAAAGAAACTCATAATTTTTGAGTGGTCTCTTTTTTTCAGAGCTGTAAATGCATGTACAAACTCATATATAACATGCTAATTATTACATATGCATAGCAAATATTTCCACTCTATGAAAATGTGTGTGTGTGCGTTTCCAAGCAATCAACCCGGTCCTGTTTCACATGGAAAGTGACTTAGGCTGTTAACTTTCAGACCTCTGACCCCTATAAGCTGTTTAAAAGGCAAGAGGTCACAGGTGGCGCTCATTTCTGCCCCCACAGGAAGTCGTGCATGTGTGAGGAGTGGGATTTGTAGTTTTATGTCGTAGTTTTACAGTTTCTGATGGCAGGTGGATGTGACGGTAATGTATTCTAAAGTCAAATTCCTCCATATATTTTGAACTCTAATAAAACATAAACTGCCTTTATATTTATATGCAGCTATGCTTTGCCAAAGGCGTCAGACTTTCTGTCTTAAACTAAAGACACACACACACACACACACACACACACACACACACACACTGTTCACACTTATACAGGCAGTGTGTGGGAGGCCCTGCCCCAGGGTGTGTTCTCCACGTTGACATTAACATTTAAAAGGAAGGTCAAACACGCATCTGGCATGAAGGATGCAGATGGACCCTAATCACACACACACTGGACGACCTGTCAAAGACCTGACCTCCTAGAGGACACACACACACACACACACAAACACACACACACACACACACTGCAATCCAAAATTCACTCCTCAGCAGCAGTATTGCACAGCTGTGGCTTCCATCACTGCATTAATATTACATCTTACAGTATGTAATACATGTCTCTCTCTCAACCTCTCTCTCTCTCTCTTTTTCTCTCTCACTCTCTCATACTCTCTCTCACACACACACACACAACCTGCTTCTTTCATCATATCCTTCTGCTTTACTTCACCCTGATTAAAACTGAGCAGCCCTGGCACACACTCTGCATTGCTAAAAGTAGAAAAGGCTTTCCACAGGATTCAGGATTCTGTAAGTGTGTGTGTGTGTGTGTGTGTGTGTTTCTGTCCGAATCTTTGCTCATTCAGTCAAAAGGGAGCTGTCTGACCACTCCAGTGATGGAGGATAAGGTCGGGTTCTCACAGCCATCGTTCCAGTTCATCCCAAAGCTGCTCAGATAGGTTAAGGTCAGGGCTGTGTAGAATCCACTGGAGTTCCTCCACACCAAACTTCCTGTCAAACCATGTCTTCATGCTGGAACTGGAAAGGGCCTTTCCTTCTTAAAGTGTTTCCCGAAAGCTGAAAGCATCAAATGGCCCAAAAGTTAGTGATTTCCTGAATCAAACTAAATCAAATCAAAGTTTACTTATTTTTTTATTTTACAACCATTTTTTATGTTGTCACCACTTTGTGATCCTGAGTGATCGAGTGCAGTGGGCAAAGAACAGCACCAGCATCTCAGTTTACCACAATTCTCTATGTCTTTGTATATGCAAGGGAAACATTCATTATCTGAAGCTAAACTAAACAAGTACGTTTTTAGTCTAGATCTAAAGATTGAGAGTGTGTCTAAGTTCTGAACATTTTTTGGAAAGCTAAACTCTTCTGACACACCTGTTCGTTAAATGTTTTCCTTTATTTAATTTATTTTCTACATTGTAGAATAATATTAACTGCACAAAACCAATTAAGGGACCCATATGGAACTGCATAGTTAACACAAAAAGTGTTTGTCTGTTTGTCTGGCTGTTTTGGGTGTGTTTTTTCTCTGTTTTTATCAGTTCCTGCTTCAGGTCTTATAACACAGTAATTATATCAGACAGTCACATGCCCTGAGCTCTTTTATTTCAGAAGACATATGGCTGCTCAAAAATGTAATCATTTAAAATGTAATTTAAAAGGAAGCAGAATTGTTATATTTTCCTGGAACTGGCCATGTTTTGGTCCGAATTTTACCAAGCGTCTGTTTTTTTTTTTTTTTTTTTACTTATTTTTGAATGTATAGATTTTAAATATATGTAATATTAACTGTCTCACTTTTTCACAGGAATGCCTTGCCTTTTCAACCTGAGCAAACGCGAAAATCCCTCACCTTTTCAGAGCCTCTGCGAAGGCCGCTCTTGAATGACCTTAGAAAACCATTGACATTCCTGACCATGACTTCGAATGGCACCAGCTTCTGCTGCCGAGTGTCATTCAGACGAACCTTTTTACTCCGTTACATAATAATATCCACGCTCTCGACACACTCTCGATAGAATGTAGATTACCCAGAGCCGAGTAAGATGATACAGATGTACTCGAAAAAACGGTGCTTCATTAGTTCACGAGTTCTGCACAACCACTCCATTCAAAGCCATTCACAGTAATTAATGATGGCAGCCAAAATATCCACTTCAGCTTCAGTGACCTTCTTCTGGTACGCTGCAGCACTTCTCCAAATGATATCCATGCAGGTGTACCGTATCTATCTGAACCAAGGAACGTCTCAAAGCGATCGCAGCACTTACCGCTAATTAGTTATAATATTTGGCTTTGGAATAAAGTAGAGATCACGAGTGCAACAGCGCAAAAGCCTTCAGGAAAATAACGGTCCGATTTTCCACCCCTTCCACCTACATCTACAACTGCCACTAGATGAAAACGCCACGTCGCCCTGCGAGACGAGACGAGCGGCGCTAGTTAAGAACGGTGTGCATTTCTCGCTGTCTGCGAGTTTTGCTAATTAGCTAAAGTGACAAAGTGTTAAAATTCTGAGTTGAACATGAACGTTTTTTGCGGAGTTACCTAGCAACGAAAAACTTACCCTCACACCATCGTCACAGCGGCGGATAATGAACAAAGGTGGGGGGGTTCCTTTTTCTAACAAGTAGGCCTTAGCTAATACAACAGAACGAGAAAAAAAAAACTTAAATATGTTCATATATGTCTTTATTGCCTTTGCATGTGACTTTTACCAAGATTGTACTTACAGTAGTGCTTAAAACTTTGTAAAGCCTTTAGAATTTGCTATATTTCTGCATAAATATGACCTTAAACATCATCAGATTTTCTCACAGGTCCTTAAAGTAGATAAAGAGAACCCAGTTAAACAAATGAGACGAAGCTATTATATAACTGTATACTTGGTCATATTTTTATTGAAGAAAATGATCCATTATTTCATATTTTGGAGTGGCAAAAGTACATGAACCTTTGCTTTCAGTATCTGGTGTAACTCCCTTCTTCTTCTGCTCACTTTAGGTCCTTCCTCAACATTTCCATTGGATTAGCATGCAGGACTTGGCCATTCCAAAACATTAAATTTATTCTTCTTGCTTTGGTAGAACTTTTAACTTTATACTTTGGTACAATGATTAGTTTTGTTAGGGTCATTGTCTTGCTGCATGACCCAGCTTCTCTTGAGATTCAGTTCACAAGGTCATGAGCTAATCCTTGTGGTTCTAAAGGGTTCACAAACTTTCAAGCACAACCAAGACCATTAAACTCAAACCAAAACATGATCTATGATGGTTAAAAGCTAAGCTGACTGAACCTAACTAACAATTTTCTATTTTTGGTTAGAAGAATATGTCTGAATTTTACAAGTAACTTTTTAAGAACATTAGGAACATTAAGTCTGTAACATCCCCTAGAGAACTTTTTTTAACCTTCTTGAATGCAGCAATGCCACATGTTTTACTCTTAGTTTACTCAAAGATGATTCTCTCTTTTACATTTCTATAACATTTGTATTTATCTAGCTGGAAACGTTATGAAAGAAACATTCTTATAACGCTATGTCACATGTTTTCAGAACTTTCCTGGAGCATTATTTCTGTAATGTTTTAGGCTAATTTTCCTGGAACCTTTTTAAAACAATGCTAAATGTTCAGGCATTTTGTCAGTAGGGATATTTGCTGTTTACACCCCAAAACTGTGAAGATGTATTTTCTATATCATTTTAAGTATGAGCTTAATATTAGCTTCAGCAGTAAAACAAATCTGTTTGTAATGAACATGAGCAGAACATTTAAAAGAATATCTATAAGTGATACAGTGATTTTTTTTTTTTTGCTGGATCCTAAATGACTCAGGGACACTCCTATATTAATGTTCTGATCACATCATATAGATTGTAGCCCATTACTCAGGGTGGTCTGGTGCTGTCTGACCTGTATACCAGGGTTCAAAACACAACACATACTGGTGTGGTGCTGGTTTGGTGCTAGTTTGTTGCTGGTTGACCAAAATACCACTGTTTAAAATATAACATACGTTTTATGATGCCACATGGTGTTTACCACACCAAAATCCCAGATATGATCCAGAAAACATCTGTAGAGTCAATCTGTTTTGCTTGCCAAATAGATTAAAACCACCCGCCTGAATACTGTGTAGATCTCCTTCATGGCATGGACTCCACAAGACCTCCACAAGACCATAGAAGAAGATTCCTGTGGTATCTGGTACCAAGTCTAACATTAGTTACAGATCCATTAAGTCCTGTTTGGAGTTTTAAGGTGAGTATCAACAAGCCTTGAGAACCCATGACCTCGTTGCCAATTCAAGTGTTGTCTTCAATTCAAGCTTATCTCATCAATGTACCTCAGATTCTTATGCTTCAAGAACTGGTTGCTCACCTGGTCTGGTGCTATCTAATCTGCATACAAGGGTTCAAAACACAGCACATGCGGGTGTGGTCCTGGTTTAATGCTGTTTTTTTTTGCTGGCTGACCAAAATACCACCATTTAAAATACAACATATCCAGTTTTATGATGGTCTAGTGCTTTGGCCAAAACACAACAATAACTGTTTTTTTATTGGTTCTATTGGTGCTGATTGATCAGAATATTATTGTATAAAACACATCACATGCTGGGTTATGCTGGTTGAGCAACATATCCGTGTTTTAAACTCTGATTAAACAGAATTAGCTGTTAATAAGCTGTTTAAAGCTATTTTTATATAGAAATCAATGAACCAATGACCTCCTAGCTTAGGAGCCCCAAAAAGACATATACAGTAAAGGATATAATGAGTGTGGCTTTATGCACTTACTCTAGTCTATACATAGTTTGAGCAATATCTGAGAAACCCATGCCACAGCAATCAGCCTATTATGGAATTCTTTGTTTCTGGCTGTAGTTTATATGCTGAATGAATGAGCTGTGAGATCTGCTGAAAACCAGAGTCGCATTCTTCGCATGTTCTTCATACTAGACCAATAAATCTGAGACGTTGACCTTGCTAATGTATATATACATTCCAATATATTCTATGGACCAAATTTGAAGCATTTAAGCTCAAGCATTAACATCAACAATGTACACTAAATCAGCTGGGTCTGAGCATCAGCTCGGGTTTGGGGTTGGTTTTGATTCATTTATATCCATATCAATTTCGTTCTTTTTCATACAGCTGGCGTCTGTGCATGCCTTCCAGTCCTGGGCACCATCCTGCTTTAAATGTATAGGCGTATCTCTCGGTGGAAATTAAACATCTCCCACAGCCTATAAATGTTAATTTAAATCCTGCCGACGAACAGAGTATTGTTGTCGGGGGAACCCGGCCCTAATCCACGGATGAATCAGCAAACTTCATATGACGATTAGGTATGCTCTACTGAACTGAGGACGGGCGAGCTACAGAACTATGCACTCATGATAGTAATGCCATCTCTCTCTCTCTCAATCTCTTTCTCTCTCTATTTCTATCTCTCTTTCTTTTTGTATTTTTGCCTGTCTCTGTCTCTTGCTTCATTTTAAACCAGTTAAAAAAGCAGTCATATACACACTCACCAAGCTATTTATTAGGCATACTTTACTAAGAATCAAATCAAACAAATTTTTGCCTCCAGTAATACGATAAAAGATCTGTAATGCTTAAAACATAAAAACCTTAGTGAGCAAGCCAAAGCAACCGTGGCTCAAAGCTGTAGAAAGAAACCTTCAAAAGGAACCAAGGGTTGCCAATTATATGGTAGGTCTCAACAAGGAATCAACCATCAGGAATTAAATGTGGTAGATAGTTGTGCCAGATTGTCTTGGAGTGACTAACAATGGTAGTAGGTCATCTTCCGTGATGATACCTGAATTTGTCTTGGTGGAGACAACCAACAAACCCATGTTTGGAGGCACCATAGTCAGCCCAGTGGTTACTGATGGTTTGTTGTTATGCATCACACTTCCAGAAGGCCAAGTGTCATGGTGTGTGGTGCAATTTTATACGATGCCAGATTATCGTTGGCTTTCATAACAGGCAGTTTGTCAGCCCAATGTTACAGTAAGTTAATAAGGTCTTGTAACCAGTGTCCCTACCTTTTCTGAGCAAACTCTTCAATGTGCAGTTTCAACAGGACAATGCTTGTGCACATACTACTTTTGTCTTCCTTTCAAGTAGCACTGAAATTGAACACTTCCTTTACTTCTATATCTTTACTTTTGGAAAAAAAAAAACTGTTACTGTAGCCTTTTTGTTAGCTCCAACCAGTCTCCCCATTTTCTCCCATGGATCTCTCTTATCTACAAGGTGATTCCATGGGCAGGTCAGAATCAGTAGTTTGTTTCTGACCACAAATCTGGTCTTGGATGGATAGTTTTGGGTGATAGAGCTCTACCGATACCGAGTTGTGTAAAAACCTTCAAACACTGAGCTTAATAACAACCATACCAGCATCAGACATGTTTAACTGTATGCCACATGGTGTTTACTGCACCAAAATCCAAGATCTGATCCACAGAACATCTGTAGATTCATCAATCTGTATTGCTTGCCAAATAGATTAAAACCACCTGCCTAAATACTGTGTAGATCTCCACAAAACATCCACAAGACCACAGAAGGCATCATGTGGTATTTGGAACCAAGTTTAACATTGGAAGCAGATCCATTAAGTCCTTTTTGAGAGCAATTTTTGTAAGTACTCACCACGTCTCACCAGATAAACACCTCATAGGATCTGTCTGATGTTCTGGGGATGTTCTGATCCAGTTGTCTAGACATCATCATCAAGTTTATCTCATCAAAGTACCTCAGATTCTTATGCTTTAAGAACTGATTGCTGACTTGTTGCCTAATATAGCCTTATCAGAACCAGATCAACAGAGTTTTTAACTTCACCTGTCTTGATGTCTTGACTAATTGGTGTACATTACATTTACACCAGTTAATAACTAATAACTGTCTAATATCTCACAAAATCCCACTATCTCCAGTCAGCCACAATAACTCTTAGGAAAAAGAGCTCATAATCAATCTAAAGTAGACGTATTTGGCTGTGCTATGTCGAAGGCTTCACTGGGCATTGTTTTGACTGACTACTTTTTAATTGGTTTTCGATATGTAGATAATAGCTTGGCAGGCTGCAGGCCAGTCCCTCACAAAGCCTTCAAACAAACACATTCCTTTCAGTGAACTACTGGCAAACTGACAGGACTCGCCCAAAAGTTCCTCCTGTGAGTTCAGGGCAGGTCAAGAAGTTAACAAAGGTAGAAATTGGGAAGTAAATGCAATGAATAGTTCCGGTTCCAAAATCTGATTGGCTGAAGAACACACACAAATTGAATTCCTCATTAAGGCACCAGGATAAGAAAAAGCATTGTGTTGTTCATGGAACAACCGTTGATTATAGTACATTGCTTGGCAGCAATTTCCAACTGTTAACTAACTACAGAGCTTGGCTTAAGAACTACTTATTGTGATTACTATTATTACAATATTACCTATAATGGGAGCCCAAAGCTTACGACGGCTCCACCTTAAAAATTAGGGTCCTTAAACTTTATCTTGTTTCGTTTTGACCTTACAGTTTGGTCCTAAATTCTCAGTTTTCCCAAATATCTCCCAAATTCTAAATACAAATATTGTGGCTGTAATAACAAAAAAAAATGCAGAACTTTCAGACCTCAAATCAATATTCGGTGGAATAACCCTGGTTTTTAGTCACAGTTTTCATGCATCTTGGCATGTTCTCCTCCACCAGTCTTACACACTGCTTTTGGATAACTTTATGCCACTCCTGATGCAAAAAATCAAGCAGTTCAGCTTGGTTTAATGGCTTGTCATCTTCCTCTTGGTTATATTCCAGAGGTTTTCAATTTAGTAAAATCAAAGTAACTCGTCATTTTAAGTAGTTGCTGAATGATGCACATGCAATCAAAAATCAAATCAAATTCAGACAGGGAGGCAGAATTTGCCACATCACATTGAAAGGCAAGTCAACGAATTGACAAGAAACCGACATCAGACACATCCTGTTACATACTAGTCGATTTTAAGTATAAGGAAGATGCAGTTCACGTAAGTGTGTATGAAAGGGTGTGGTAAAATTCTTTAGTGCACTCCACAAACACACCAAAAACCAAAAAGTTAGTTTTATGTTGCACAATTGCTGTTTTATTAATGCACACTGCTGCTACCAAAAAAAGCCACTAGATGGCATTACATATATATCTTAATTAAATTATTTAAATTTGACCATTAGTGCCTAATGTGGTGTATTACAGATCACTTGTATCACTTTAAATCACTTATATCAAGCCCACCTTTTGAAATAAGATATTGTAAATGTGATTAATCAAACCAATGACTGACCATAGACCAATTTAAAACTGGCATAGGCCTCTTTGCTGTAAAAAAAAGAAAATCGAGAATCGAATCGAATAATAAAATCGAATCGAGGATTTAGAGAATCGTGACACCCCATCATAGTATCTGTTTTTTAGAGTGAACCTATAAGGCTTTATTCTAGTTGCATGCCCTGTGCACATGGAGAGATAGTTAATTCCAGAAAGTTAATTAGCACAATAGGAATGTAAATGTTTGATAGCAGAAATTATGGAATTAACCTTGTCCTCCAGGCCTCCATCTGCAGCTTAAAAGTTAATATTAGCCTCTTTGCTGTAGAGTGTTTAGCTCTCTCCTCAAGCAATTGCCCTGTTTGGTCCATGCTGACTTTGGGCAAAGCGAGTGACCTTTCAGAACGCATTCGCTCACCACTATCTCTGCCGCCTTGCACTCGGTGGTATTTAACTAATGCCAGATATTGATGTTTGAAACACATCATATTTGCACCTCATCCCCCCTCACCCTAACCTTTAAGGAAATCTTCTATTTTATTTGTCATTCAGGAGCTTTTTTTTTTTTCTCGCTTTTTGCGGTTTTAGGCGAGGCGCACGGGTCAGCGTCAGTCGTTGACTTCTTGCTCCTTTCGCGGTTTGATCTTCATCCAAAGTAGACGTCTCCTAATACTGTAGCTTATGCAATTTTTTCAAGTGCTGACCTCTTTCTTTCTTTCTTTTCTCTCACACTTTTTCCGTTTCTTAAAGAAACGTTCCTCGATTTTAATAAGCCCGCTTCTCGACAGCGATCTGCCGACAACGCCACGACGTGAAGTTGGGGGGGAATAACTTTACAGGATTAAAGGCAGCATGTTTCCATTCGGAGTGGATTACAGTAAGCTGCGCTTATTGAGTTCTCTGATACGGGCC
The DNA here is from genome assembly GCF_023375975.1 of Astyanax mexicanus. Classification (NCBI taxonomy): domain Eukaryota; kingdom Metazoa; phylum Chordata; class Actinopteri; order Characiformes; family Acestrorhamphidae; genus Astyanax; species Astyanax mexicanus. The sequence continues at coordinate 13,631,947 of NC_064418.1, read as the reverse complement.
TGTCATGAGAAGTCCCTTAAGACCGTGTAATGATATCATGAGGACGGAGAGGAAATGAATGGTTTAAGTTGTGGATTTAATTTGGAGTCATTTACACTGAAGACGTTAAATTGGTGCCACACTGACTCATGTTGTGATGCTAATGTTTCATCGTAATATTCCATAAGTGTTTAAAGAGTTTATTATATCTCATTATGTCGAACAGTAATAGATTATTCTAAGACTGCTGCTCACTGTCATATCACCAAGCCAAATTTTCATGCCAACTCATTCGATTGTAGCACCAGCTGTCATTTTATTTTAGGCTAAGGGTGTATCAAAGAAAAAAGAGAAGAAAACTCTTTACATAGAAAGTACACATGAAGATCTGCCCAATCCTGTTTCTCTTTTGTACCCCTATCCCTTGTTTTTTGAGTTTAATGGAAAGAGGTGAAACCTTCCCCCTAAAAATTGGGACAACCCTTCAAGCCCCCTGTATATACTATAGCTAAAGTTCAGCAACCTAACTGATGCTTATTAACTAGTTTACTTTAGGGCATGATCATTTGCTTTACAAAGGGAACAAGTGGTGAAACAATTAATTAATATTGTCCACTTCTTAATTCATATGTGATGGAGAGCTGAAATGATATTTATTAGCTTTTATATTATTTAATTTCATTTCATTTTCCTGTTCCACCTTAAATGCTGCAGCCTCTGCCATCTATTGCACGATTTAAGGTGGAACAGGAAGGTTATGAACGCAAATGGTTACAAATCATTAAAACTACACATTAAACAATGACAAAATAGCATTTTTTGTAATTTTTAACAAGAAAAATACTTATATTTATGTGTTTCTTTAGTCATTTGTACTATATATCTCAATCTTACAATTTCCTAGACATACACTAAGAAGAATGAAAAGGTGGACAACAGAAGTGAGTGAGGGTTTCAGTTGTGGGATTGTAAGGTAACAGACCTTAGACCAGTCAGTTTTATGAGGTAGAGTCACCTGGAATCAGTTGTAAAGTTGTGAAGAGGTAGAGTTACAGGTATGCAGTGAATAGCTCTATTCGAGTAATGTTCTAATCCATATTATAGCAAGAACTACTCAACTAAGTAAAGAAAAAATACTTCATCAAAAATGTTATGATGAAACTGGCTCTCATCAGGATTGGCCCAAGGAAAGGAAGACCAAGAGTCCTCTGTTGTACATGATAAGTTAATTAAAGTTATTAACCTCAGAAACTGCAAGTTTCTGTTTTAGTCTAGATGACTTTTGAATTAACTTACAATGCGAAAAAAAAAAAAAAAAAAATCTGTTGATCTCCTAGCATTTAGATTCGTTTTTACATGCAATTTGTTCACAATTTTTTTTGTTAATAATGTAAAAGATAAATCAAAGGTACTTATGTTGCCCATTTATTCCAGCTTTATATAAGCACTAGCTTACATTCTCTAGGCCATTCATTTAATTGCTTTAGTAGTTAATAGCTAATATCCTCTGCATTCCTTTTTTGTGTGCATGTAAAACACACTGAATAATCTCACAGCCGCAGTCTTCAGGCTCAGCTCTTCCTTTAACAGTGTGAAACTTTAAAAATGGATCCAGCCTTTGAGCAGCGTTCAGTTTAAATCACGCTCATTGCCCCGTTCATGCCGCCAAACGCTCCTTTTCTTTGTGCCATATTTAGCTGGATTCAACTTTAAAAAATGACCCGCTAAATTCATCACTGTCACATGCAGGTCAGCACTCGGCCAGCGGCTGATGATAAATGCTCACTTTAAAACAATTTATCTGCTTTATAAAAAGAACTGCTGTGGATATTTCTGTTTTCCGCTGAGTCCTTATTTTAAGCAAACTGACAGGAGCTGAAAGCATGAAGATAATGTCCTGCCACGAGACAGAAGTGGACATGCTGGGCATCAGATGAGGTTCCTGCTTTTAATCAGGGTGTATATAATGAAGAGTGTGGACTGGGAATTGAAAAGTGGGATTCTATGGAGAGGATCTGGCTTAATCTGTAAGGTAACCACATTGATTGTTAAGTACTATATTGTGTGCATAGTAACTTAATAAAAACTTTTGATTGTACAATAAGACATACAGTTCATACAGTAAAAATGATTTAATCATTACAATGTGTGGATGGTTTCTGATAACCTGGGCCAAAAGAGATGTAGTCCACAATAATTTACCCTAAAACAGGGGTGTCCAAACTACCCGCGGGCCATTTGCGGCCCCTTACCTTTTTTGGAACGGCCTGTGAGGTATTTTAGAAATAGAATGAAAGTTGGCCCGCTGTTAAGCAGGTTTTTATAATGTGAGATTCAAAGTTTGAACGCTAGGTGTCAGAAACAGGCAAAAGAGTCTGAAAGCGGTGAGGGTGTGCATTTCTAGCACCGAAAAAACGGGGCAAAATAGTCTAAAAGCGGAGAGAGTGCGCATTTTTAGCGCAGAAAAACGGACCAAAGAGTCTAAAAGCGGAGAGAGTGCGCATTTCTAGTGCAGAAAGACGGGCCAAAGAGTCTAAAAGCGGAGAGAGTGCGCATTTCTAGTGCAGAAAAACGGGCCAAAGAGTCTAAAAGCGGAGAGAGTGCTCATTTATAGTTGCCGTAATTAAGGAGTTTAATATTAAGAGACATCATGAAATTAAACATCAGTTTGAAAAATCTTAGTTTACACAACACTGTCAAAGATGAAGATAGTAAGTCAAGTAAAATGGTGTGTAAATGAAATAATCAGGAAAATGTATTATTTAAAGTGGTATATTTCATTATTTGTTTTATTACAGAGTGTGGCCCATGACTTCAAATATATTTCTCCTTCTGGCCCCCAACAAAAAAAAGTTTGGACACCCCTGACCTAAAACAATGCTTTTTTAATTATATTGAATATTTTTCATATTTACAGTTCATGTTTTGGGGTCTGCATACAACCACACTGGTTTAATTAATCAAATGAGATGCAATAATAATGCAGACTTTTAGGTTTCATTTAAAGGTTTGTACACAAAATTGCAATGAAGCGTTTATGAATTACAACTATTCCTACAAAGCCTTCTCATTTCAGAGGCTCAAAAGCAATTAAACAAATTAATTTTAAAGCTATTTGTTTTATTTTATGAGTGGCATGGTGTCACGCCTGGCGCTGTCAGCGCTCACGTTCTCAGATCTCAGCTCTATCTGCGATTCAGCACCACAAGACTACAATACCCAGAACACACCACTCAGAGACTCTGGCGATCATGTGACACTTCCAGGAAGTAATTCTCCTAACTACTAATACATGTTTGGCCAGGTATTTAAGCCTGTTCAGAACTTTGCTTCCTTGCTGAATATTGTTACTTTGCTCTCTGATTTGTTTTTCTGTGTATTACTATTTTTCGGTGTACCTCAACTTTTGCCTTCCCTGTATTAGTCTTCTGCCTGTGTTTTTTGACCATTGGACTGTTTATTCTACTCTGCTTTTTACCTGCTCTGTGATACTGCCCTGCCCATGTTTGACCCTGGTCTGTGTACTTCACTACAGTATGTTTAGCCCTGTATGCCCCAGTTTATTGGTATTGTCCCTGCTTTGTTTGACCACTCTCTGTGCTGTCCCTCTATCTATTAAATACTGTTTTATACATCTGCATTTGTCTGAATTCTGGTACACTATGACATGTGGGCTATAAACTCTTTAACTCAGCATTAGTTAAAGTGGCAGTCCATAATATTTTGTTTCTAAACTAAAAGCAGAGGCATTTCTGAGTAGAGAAGGGACAAAATATTGTGTTTAATGGTACCAGTGTGCTAAAAAACCATCCCTGCTAAGCCTAATACAGAATATTCATTCTAAAAACTGTGGTGTTGGGTTGCTTTTCGCGGGAGTTCTTCTGGCTTTGTCTTGTGTCTTTGAGTACTTACGTCACACATACATCCTCTAAAAAAGGGACCCGCCTCAGTTTAACTGAACGTGAGTGGCTGGTGGAGCAATGGAGACTTCAGAAGGGGAAACTCAGACCTCAGTAGCTCATTCACTAATGGTAAAAACAAAGTGTGTAGTTGAAGTTTCTGACTGAACATAACCTGGAATCAGATTCATCCACTTTAAAATGGCTCTACTGCATGCCCTGTGCAATTACCCATTCTCACTTTACCTGAACACAGCTCATTTTGAGACCACCACACCCATTGTGAAGACATATTCACAAGCACCGTTGCCATTTAAATGATGCAGACGTAAGGCATGAAAATAGACAGTTGGAGGGGTGTAAGGTAGCAATGAATATCCCTCAGGGTGTAAGATAGGTCCCAAAGGTTCAAACTGTAAAAAATGGAGATATGAGCCTACGCCGCATTGAGGTAAAGTGTGAAGTAATAATACAGAGTGTTTGAGTGGGCCAATATCCAAGGTAATGAAATCTCTTAGGCCTTTTGTAATCAGATTTAACATCATTGAGTCACTCTATTTAAATCAATACAGACTCAACAAGTACAGCTTTTATGAACTGAGCTGAAAGCTCCATTCATATTGTACACATAATTATCGGCGTTATCGTATTTGTTAATCTTTTGTGTTTGCCAGGCTCACACACACTTGAACTAAAGTAGGAGCTGAAGGAGTGGTTCTATTAACCTTTTCTACCATGCACAGATTTACTGATAGAAACAAGTTACAAACCATTAAACTAAAAACCATGAAAAAAAGATAATAACACACCGAAACATGTGTTTGATCTACTCATGACAGCACAACACACTAACACACCACCACCATGCCATGGTCACGTAAATGGTAAAAAAATAATAGTATTCTTTAAAATATCATAAGTAAACCATGCTCATTTTGATTGATATAACAAATAAGCTTAAATACATTTATAAGGATAATATTATTATTCTTTTCTTCTGAAAGGTTAAACATTTTAAAACACAGTTCACTGGCTCTATGAAACTCCCAGTTCCCAGTTTTTTTTCTGTGGCGTCACTCTAAGAACCCTTTGCGATGAGTGAGTGGTACATTTTTAAACTTCATAATGTGCCCTTTAAATGTAAGCTCCACAGTTATTTTGCAGCTAATTGCAGCTTCTTAGACAGTGTAATGGTATAGCTTCAGAGCTAAATTAGACAGGAAAGCACTAAATGAACCCTAACCCTAACGTTAACCTTAATGAAACACTAACCTGAAACAACATTTAGCCGAATTGTGGCCATATTTGTCTGCTGACGGTATTCCAGACATGACATCACTGTCCAAATCCCAAATCCCGTCTTTGAACGGTCTTGATTGACAGCGTGGCTCATAAGCATCCATGCAATCTTAAGACTTCTGAATTCTGAATTCCTCTCTCTCCATGCCGAGTGTGTTTTCCTGATATTTCGAGACAGGCTGGGATCAGATCCTCGGAGAAATATCACCATTAAATGGCATTACTCTGTTGAATTTGTCGCTTCCCAGTTAAATACCAGCACTTTTTTTTTAATATGAGCCCTCGGTTGGACTTTAGAACGAGGAGCTGCATGAAGGTTAGCTCTTGACATCCATCACTTCATTATTGGAGGATGTGGGGATTTCTGTAAAGACCAGGCTGCCGCTCTTTCATCAAGTACTGGACATGAGTGCCATTTAAGTGAGCAAAGGCTGCCATGATGAAGTCAATCCTGAACTTCAGCCTGCCACTCCAATCAGCATACTAAAAAGCACGATGTGAGGAATGTTCCCTGCCATGGAGGAAAAGCAGAGAGTGAATTTTAAACTCTGTATATTACAAAAAACTCAAGTTAAATAACAGAAAATAGTTTCTTAAATAATTTCTTCATTATCCTATTCCATATCCTTAGTGTAGTTGGAGATAATTGCAGATTTATATACACTGTAAACCCACAATTTTAGTATGTTGCCATTGACCGCTTATTATATAATAAATATTATATATGAATATATATGGAGACCATTCTCGTAGTCTTAGCTGCAATACTAGCAGCATCAATATTTAAATGCTAAAAATATTCAAAAACTTTACATAATAGGGCGTCGAGTGGTCCAGTGGCCTTGTGCGCTGCCACTAGGTCACAGGTTCGAATCCCCGCTCATGCAGCTTTGCCATCAGCTGCCGGCGCTCAGAGGGAGCAAATTGACCCTGCTTAAAGGTGGCGGCGCGAGGCATCTGTGAGCGGATGTATCGGAACCTAGCCGCTGTGCTTTCCTCCGAGTGCTCTAGCTGCTCAGGCAATGATTCATCAGCAGCAGCTCGAAAAAAAGGGGTGACTGACTTCATACGTGTCGGAGGAGGCGTGTACTCCTCTGCATCCTCCAAGAGACGCAGGTGCCACTGGTGATGGGGATGCACAAAGGGGTGGGACAATTGGATAACCAAATTGGGAGAAAATGGAGAAAAAAATCTGAAATAAGTTATAAAAAAAAAAAAAAAAAAACTTTACATGATACACAAATTCATTATTCTAGACTGTAGATCCACCCACAGTGGATCAGGATTTGATTGCAGATTTAAGTGTATACCAACCACATTAGCTTGAATGCTAGCAGCACACCAATGACTGCCAGCTTTTCTAGAAGACTCCAATATGAAACTACTGCACTTTTAATTAACATAGCAAAAAATATATAAATAAATAAATGAAATGCCACATATTGTAGAAGTGCTTAATCTCGTTATTCAGTCGGCTGGAGAAACAGCTGGAGAGTTAGCCAGCCGTGCCCTTTAAAACAGCTGTATAAATTTGATAATACTTTAATCTCTGGCAGACCTGCGAGGAAACGGGAGCTGCGCTTATGTTGTATATTTCTTGTGGCGCATTCGCGCACGTCTGTACGGATTTCTCGCAAGGCTGTTTGCGATGTGCGGCGATGAGTCAGTTTTAATGGCTTTGGAAGCTATAGTTCACAGTCTATGATGAACTGTATGAAGGGCCTCTAACACAACACAGACACACTCTTACACACACACACACTAACATAGACACACACGAGCGCAAAAGCCTGGAAATCCTTGAACGCTTTACTTTACGAAAATAATGTGGACGCTCCCTCAGGTCCAGGGTCTTATGGACATATTTGCGGGCAATTATTCCTCTGGGAGCTCTGGAAGCCATTATCCTTCCACGGTCAAAACACCACACTAATCTTCCCTCTCTCTCTCCCTTGCGCTCTCTCTCTCTCTCTCTCTCTCTCTCTTTCTCCCTCACGCTAGCATGACTGTTCAAACCGTTCGCTAGTCTTCTCCTCCGTCTCAGACATCACACACACAGCATTCATTATTTCTCAAGGCTTTATGTCTGTGGCATTACACAAATCCCCTAAGCAGCGCACATTACCGGTGGCTGTAAATACAAGCGCGAGATACAGCCGGCTTAGGCCTAAATAAAGCAGTAATAATAGCAACGCTGCTAATAGAGGGGTTCAGTGGAATAAGCCGTTGTTCCAGCTACAGAGCTAAAGTGCTATGTAACGTCTAAGCTAATCAAAAGCCCCGTTTACACCTGGTTAAGTCATGTGACTTAAGTATCAGGATAACACCTGGAAAGGGTACATTTCACCTTAAAATCAGAGTGTGAACACACCCAGAACCAACTCTGACATCTAAAATCTAAAATTGAATTAGTTAAATTAAATTAGCAGCTTATTTAATTTTGCTGTAAAATTTTTCTGAAACCCAGTGTACTAAATTTTGCTGTAAAAGTTTCTAAAATCCAGTCTACAAAATGTTGCTGTAAAATTTTCTAAAATCCAGTGTACAAAAAATAAATAAAAAAATAAAAAAAACTAAACAAAAAAAAAAAAAACTAAACAAAAAAAAAAAACTATTAAAAACTGAAAAAAGTATTAAAACTATTAATTGGTTAACAGCTTACAGCTGGTAAGTAGCATGGCTTAGATTTAAATCATTAATTTATCAATATTAATCAGTATTTAATGTTTTTTTAAGAAAACTGATGTAATATGCTTCACACCAAATATGAAAAGGATAATCCAGACTCTTATCAGCAATCTGATGAATTTATTTAATCTCTAATCTTAAATCATTATTACATGTTTAATATACTGAATCAAACAAGTAATAATTAATTCACATATTCATAGAGTATAAAGGGATAATTTGCTATGCAAATTACTGTTTGCAAAACCTATCTGCTCCATCAAACCTTCATTTCAACATACCATACCACTTTTAGTTCAAGTGTTATTCATTTATTTTCTTAAATAATGGGTTAAATAAAGGTCGAATTAAGATTTTAGTTTTAAAGAATTGCAGTTTTCTAGTTAGTATTTGGTGGTTCAGGCTTTAAAGGAGTTAGGGAGATTGGACAGTTTCTGAAAAGAGATGACAGCCCACTAGCTGCTAGCTGACATGTTTATGCTTAAGGCTAGGCTAATGCAGACAGTGGCGGCTCTTCAACAGCTCTGCTAGAATTTAAAAACCTCAAACTCCAGCCACTAAATCTGAATGCAGAGCTTGCTCTCACTGGTTCAGTTAATACCTCAGGGGGAAAACACATTTACATAATTTGCCAGACAGCCCAAAGGTGTAATTAATCAGCAATACAAAAAGGAACCAAATTAACGATTTTATATAAAGATAGCATTTTGTTAGAAGTTGTCAAACCCTGAAGTTTAAATGGATGCTTAGCTATGATGCTAACCGAGTCTTTGGAGTACAAGAAAAAGAGTAAAACTTTTAGATATATAAAAAAACAGAAGTATGGAGACATTTGAGAATTAGCATGGGTTTAAATAGTACTTTAAAAAGTACAGTATCCTCCCAAAAAAACAGAAAATCTGAATTGCAAGTTTACAATAAAAGAGGGGCAGTTTAGGCTGCTAGCTATCAGCCAAGTTGATGATCAGTCTAATAAAAGGTCTACAAAAATATGCCTTTTCTCCACTGTTCTGGGACTTTAAACATAGAGATATGACCAATGAGACATTTTCTGAACTATATTATTTTTTATTTTTTGCTGCCTTTGTTCAGCATTTGCAGTGTGTATTTGAGGCCCATGTAATACTTAATAAGAGGAAACAAATGAGACCATAAAGCATAAAGTTATCCAAAAGCAGTGTGTAAGACTGGTGGAGGAGAATATGCCAAGATGCATGAAAACTGTGATTTAAAAACAGGGTTATTTTACCAAATATTGATTTCTGAAGGTTAAACTCTTTTAACCCTTTGATGCACGACATGGGTCAAAAGTGACCTGACTGTGGTGATTTTTTTTTTTATATATATCTTTGCAATACATTAACTTAATCATTTAGTAGAATTAAAGGTATTCCTTCATGAACTTGTTTTTGATCATCATACATCCTTATCTTATTATTTCATTTTTTACTTTTTGAATAAAAATACATTTGCATCCCTACCCCTCTAATGCGCAACATGGGTCAAAAAGGATTTATTGTAACAATAAATTAATTCAGTCATTCAGAATTTAAGGTTTTCCTTAATTAATTCGTTTTTGATCATCACACATTCTACTTTTTCTTTCTTTCTTACATTCTGAATAAAAAAAAACATTTTTTATATCATTACCCCCTTAATGTTTTCCACCTTTGTAAAAAATGACCCGCATTCATTTTCTATGTGACTTCATGTATGTGTTTCTATGATTATTGTAACAATAACATAATTCAGTCATTTAGAATTTAAGGTATTCCTTAATTAATTAGTTTATAATCACCATAAATTCTATTATTTTTTTTCTTACATTTTAAATAATAAAAAAACATATTACATCCCCTTTTATATCACAACCCCTCTAATCCGCAGCATAGGTCAAAACTTGAAGTTATTTTTAACCCATGTTGCTCATCAAAGGGTTATATAACATGGGCTTATAGCATATTTCTCAATACGTATAATATACTTTTTTTAAATACACATGTACATATAGAGTGTACCATTATTTTTTACCAGTAGCTTAATGTTTTAGAAATGTAATCCATGCTTGGTGCTCTTTGCTACGCTTCGCTGTGGTCCTGAAATGTTTTTTTTTTTTCTTTTTCTTTTTTTCGCTGACTTGAAGATGATTGGTAGGCGGTGACTTAGGCTAAGATCACACATCGTGCACCGAGACAAAGTGTCATGACACAGAGTGTAATTACACAGCAACAGCTGCAAGTGTTTTTGTTTTATGGAGACCGCCACCGCCAGGACGGGCCATCTACATGGACGAGCCACCGTAATAAGTAACCGAAGCTGTTTTCAGGGTCGCAATTACACACATTCGCAGATAGCATGCGTTTATTACTGCCGGATAGCTTGCCCTGCTCTCCTGCGGGGTGAGAAGCCAGTGCTTTTGAAAATATACACTTTTACACGCCTCGGCCGTGGGAGCTGATGGGCTATTTGGGGTTTAGACTGTCTGAGCGAGTGTGTGTGTGTTTGTCAGCGCTGAGAGACATTAGATTAGATTAACTTACTTTGTGTGTCTAATGGGGTGTTGCAGGGGTCTTCTACACACCATTACACTCCATTTAAACCTCACGCGCTCGCCTCGCGCACTCTGGGTGTGCGCGTGACGACTGTGTATATAGACTCGTCAGTCGAGCATATGGTCAAGCTCGTACCACGTTTGGAAACGTGTGCTTTGGACTGGCCACTTTCGGTAGCCTGGACTGGAGCGCTAATGTGCTGTAATTAAGAGAACAGGAACTCTGTCATTTTTCTAACTAAGTCTGATTATGGTAGTCAAGGCATCACTCATCATAGCGTACGCTTACACATAAATGTAGGTTAGCTTTTACCCTTAGAACCCTACAGACACATTTTCCATCCAAAATTGCACCTTGTGTTCTCAGCTTAATTACTCAGAAATCCCTTCACAAATAAATGTAATCCATATATGGTAAGAAAGGGCGGAAATTACTTGTTCTAAAAATAGTGATCTACAAGAAACTTATTAAGAAAAACACCTAAAAAAGTGAGATCTCCTTCCCCAACCAACATTATCTACCTTAAGTGCTTCAAACAGTAACACTTTATTTTAAGTAACACAAATTAGGTGCTTATTCATGTCTTATTATTTGCTTGACATTTCTAAACGATTTATTCACTACTTATTAGTCTTTATTCTGTGTAAGTGTTATTTGTGCTTAATTAGCGGTCTGTTATGTGGAAATGATTAATAATGGCTAATAATAAACGATAAACAGTTATGTTAGCACCATGTTAAGCAGATTATTAAGCATTATCTATTAGCTAATTCTTCATGTTATTAGTGTTATTATAACTGGCAGCAGTTTGAGTTTCTATGTGAGTTTGGCAAGGTTATGGCTGTGCTGGAGTTTATTAAGAGTTAATAAGGCATTAATAAGTCACTAATAGACCAAGATGTGTATCATATTCTAAAGTGAGGTTCTGTTCATCACTAATTACACACTAAAAAGAACTGAATAAATATTTAATCAATCACAGACCCTTAATTAAGCACCAATAACACTTACACAGAATAAAGCCTAATAAGTATTGAATAAATCATTTACAAATGTCTAATTAAGCCTTTTTAAGCATATAATAAGACATTAATAAGCGCCTCATTTGTGTTCCTTAAAATAAAAAAGTGTTACCCTTCAAACATATTTATATGATGTTTCAAACCAAATAATATCAGTAAATGTCTCAAAAGTGTCCACAGAAAAAGTTCAGAACTACCTGCACTCAAACTAAAGCTAGGTATGGGGTTCACACTACTTTATATAGTTTTATTTTACTTGCACATTTTTACTAAGTAGTTATTTTACACTAAACATTTGTGTTTATTTAGACTAAAAAGTTGACATTTTTGTATATAGTTTTCTTTGTGTGTCCTGATCAAAATACTGAAAGGCATAGGCTGCTCTGAGTGTCAGTTTTTTTTTTTTTTTTTGTAATCTACATGTATCCTAGAGATAAGTAAAAATAAGTCCGCCTGATGCCATGTAATGAACTATCATCAATATTCTTATGCTTTAACTCATAAACACTCTAGTCTAACCATTTTTGAAAATATATCTTAGGTGTGAATATATTTGAAGTCAAAATTGGTAAAAATTTTAACCAAAACATGGCCAGATCCAGGAAAATATAACAATTCTGCCTCCTTTTACATTTTTTTAATGATAACATTTTTGAGCAGCCATATGGCTTCTGGAGTAAAAGAGCTCATGGCATGTGTCTGTCCTTATACTTATAAGTGTTATAAGATCTTAAGAGGAACTGTCAAAAACTGAGAAAAAAACACACCAAAACAGCCTAGGGTTCAAAGGGTTAAAATGCTCATAGGCTTGATCTCAATAGATTAGTCACTTCTAGAGCTATCAGCACTAGTGTAGTGGTGCTTGTACTGTATATATTTTCTCCACAGTAGAGACTGATTCACCATGTATCTGTATATATCTGTCTATAAATAGCAGCATATACTGTACAGTGCTTTGGGTCTATGTCTATGGGCTTAAGTATGACTATGATGGCTAAAGGCAAAGACTAGCCATTAACATTTAAATCATATAAATCTTATGAACAGTGCAGTGCTAATGCGCTAAGTGGCTCCTGTCAGGTGCTGGATGTACAGTACTAGGTTGAAGTTGATGTGTTGATACAGAAAATATGGGCAAGAATATGAATTTGAGACACTTTGATACAAACCGAACTATGATGTTGGAGAAGACTAATGTCTGAGCATCTAAAATATCTTAAAAACCTCTAAAATAAAATGGTATGCAGTGGTCAAAAAGTGCTACCAAAAGCGCTTCAAGGCAAATCAACCAGTAAAAAAAATAAAATAAAATAAAATTATAAGATAATAGGTGCCCAACCCATGCTTGTGTATGTAACTGTGTCGAATGTTTGGACACACCTTAAATTAATTGTTTTTTTTTATTATTTAAAAAAAATCTGAATTGTAGATTAATACTATCATCCAAACTATGGAGAAAAAAACATTTAAAATTATGTAGTAAACAAAAAAGTGTTAAACCAGAATATGTCCTTATATTTTAGATTTTTAATCATCTTTATGAGGTAGATTCAGCTAGAATGGCTTTCAGTTAACAGCTCAAGAGTTAATTACTTGAATTTCTTGTCTCTTAATGTGTTTGAGAGCATCAGTTGTAAAGTTGTGAAGAGGTAGAGTTGGTATACAGTGAATAGCCCTATTTAATTAATGTTCTAATCCATATTATGGCAAGAACTACTCAACTAAGTAAAAAAAAAATTACTTTCATCCAAAATATGTCAAGAACTTTGAAAGTATCCTCAAGTGCAGCAGTCGGAAAGATTGCCAAAAAAAGTTATGATGAAACTGGCTCTCATCAGGACTGCACTAGGAAAGGAAGAGCAAGAGTACCTCTCTTGCACAGGATCAGTGTAGAGTTAAGTTTAGAGTTACCAGCCTTAGAAACCACAAGTTAACAAAGCTTACTCAAATATTTTGGTTTGTTTAATACTTTTATTACTACATGATACTAGTTCCTTTTATTTAACATTTTTAAGCATTCTGGTGATGTCACTGCAATGGCAGTTGTGTGTCAATGTTTTCAGTTTTGGTAATGTTACTTTTAACATTTCCATGATATTAAGATTGTTCTAGCTGGGAACATTAAATAAGAAACATTCTAATAACATTGCGATGCATACCGTTATTATATCAGGCATTTTCAGAAGGTTCCTGGAATATTACAGTATTTCTGTAACATTACAGGCTAACATTGTTAAAAAAATACTTTTCAAAAGCATTGGTTAAACATTATAACTTTAACATTCTCTTTTAGCTGGTAAACTAGCCAATATCTAAACTGGTCAATCAGCTTATCCAGCTTGACCATAACTAGCTGGTCAGATTTTAATTTTATATTTTTAACAATGTTCTGATCTGGAATGAGAGGAAAAGATCTACACATGGACTACAACCACACATGCACCACATGCACCCTCATTCAGTGTTAACATGGAAGCACTATTTAGCACGATGCTAATGGCAGTAAATGCTGTAGAAGCATTAACACATCTGACCTTTTCTCGCCTTCATCTTGCTGCAATCATGCAAAATTAGCTAATTATCCTCACAACAAGGCCTGTGGTGTCATTTAGCTCATTTGATGTTGGTGTTTGACGTGCTTTTATGTGACATTATTGATTTTCATGTGCGGGTCACTTCAGGACGCAGGTGTGTTCACGCTAATGGCAGCTGCTTAGCGACACGGGCGTCAACCAGAAACATCGTATTTGTGTGTAAAAAATTGCAATTGTGTAATGATGCTCAAAATTTAGCCCTAGTAGAGTTTTCTAGACTCATGCATCATGCCTGTTATGTTTTATTATGTTTATGTTTTATTATTATTTTATTAATTTTTTTTTTTTTTTTTTTTGGTAAATTTCAACCTGCTCCAGGTCTTTCATATATAAAGGGTGTATTTTCCTAACAGCACAAGTGTTCAATCAGATTTACATCTGTACTCCTTGCTGGTCACTTCAGAACTTTCCAGTGCTTTGTTGTTTCTATTACTCTCTGGGTGCTTTTTGAAGTATGTTTTTGGTCATTGTCATGTTGGAAGACCCAAGACAAAGGAAGACAAAACCCTGCTTTCTGACACTGGGCTCTACATTGCATGCCTTGTATGGCACAAACAGACATACAATGCAAATTTTGAGTCAATTTCTCTCCTTTTTTGCTGGTTTCTGGTGTGATTGATGAGCATCATGTGTTTGAAAGTTGTTTACCCACAATTTTAAAAAGATGCCAATTATTTTGTCCTGCTTAAATACACAGTATTTAAGTGAAATTGTGTAACTGCAATACTTTTCTGTGAGATTTTCTTCATTTTCTGGAACAATTTCCGGGGTGCCAACACTTTTGGCCATGGCTGTATACTTGTGTATCTTTTTCTGATTTATATTTATATCAAGATTTTTTGGTGGTTTTAATTTTTGTGTAATGCTAATTATTATTTCTTTAAAAGGTTGACTTCAATTCTCATATTTTTATTTATTTTATTATTTATTTTATTTTACTAACTGAGTATCTTCCTTTTAATTTAGCATATTATTTATTCTCATTCATCTACTCCTAAACCCTAAATCATACCTTGTGGTGCCCGGTTGACAGCTTGCTTACAGATCACTAAAATAGAGCATTAAAACACACCACCACAATGCCCCCCCCCCCACACACATAACACACATAATAGCTAATTTGTGGGGTCTATCCTGTGGGGTTCTGATCATTAAAGAACAGGGGGAAAGAGGATAATCATAAAGTATACAGAGAAACATATCAACCAATCAATCAACCTTTATTTTCACTCGGTAAATACATTGAGGGTAACCCTCATTTTCAATGTAGCCGAGCTTACATAAAGTTACAGGGATTGAGAATTAAGTTTAAATTATATAAACAAGCAAACAATGTAAGATTTAATTAAGGAAAAATGAAATCATTCGAAATAAAAGGATATGCAAACAGGCTAAAATGTTGAGCAATAAAACAAAGAGATAAATACGTAGAATAATAACATTTAAGCACAGAATTTTTTTTTTTTAATAAAACATAAAAAAATAAATAAAGGACTAAAATAACCACAATTATAAAAAAATTAAATGATGGAACTAATAATAATAAGTAAAAAATATTTATATTAAGAAAACATAAAAGGAAGAAAATAAAAGAAATAAATATAAATAAAGGGACTGTGGTCTGTAATTATAGATATATACTGTTTGTAACTACAAAGGACTTCTATATGCTCAGTGGTCATAATGCTATGCTTGGTTGGAGTATATTTGATATATTGTAAAGTTACCCACAGTTACAGATTGTTATTGTTCAGTTCAGAACATTTTCTATTCCATCATTAATGGTGACAGTAATCAGTAGATTAGTTAATAGCTGGTGTAATCAATGATGACAGGTCCCATCTGCAGCCAGAGACTTCCTTCCCTGCTTCAGGATCTTCAGCCTGGCGGAGTTAGCGTGGAGCGGAGGTGTGGGATCAGACAGACAGAGCACGCTAAAGAGCTCCAGAGGGAGGGATCTGTTTCTTCTCCACCACCTCGGCTACGTCGAGTGTGTCGCGGCCCGTTAGCGGCGTGATGCTAACCAGGGCCGGACCACACATTATCGAGGCACCCACACACACACACACACACACACTCAGATACACATATGGCTGGTGTGTTTTCATTCTTTGTGGGATTTTCGATTTCAAAGAAACCACCGCATGTATGTGTAAACCCACAGGCAATACACATGCACTCTCTCTCTCTTGCTCTCTCCAGTATAAGTGCTTATCTCTCGACCATGTTTAACTCTATAACTGACTAAACCTGATTAAACAACACTGAGACACCTTTGTCTAAAAAAAAAGTAAATGTAAAGCTATAGTTTAAACTATAGTTAAAGGATAAAAGATTAAAAAAGCAACACATTATGCTCCGATCTGAAGAAACTGAAGAACAAATGAGAAAACAAAGTCATTGATCATCTATCAGCCTGAAAAAAGGTTACAAAGTCATATCTAATGCTTTGGGACTCACAGTGGGACTCACAGTGGGACTAAATCACAGTGAGAGCTTTTATTCACAAATACAGAAAACATCGAACATTGATGACCATTTTCAGAAGTGACCGGCCTGCCAAAATTACTCCAAAAGGGCAAGAACAACTCATCCAGGAGGTCCCAAAGGAACCAAGAACAACATCTAAAGAATGAGAAGAGACTGGGCGAAACACACATATTAAACTGTCTCAACACAAACTCTTTAAAAAGAGTGTATTGCATGCCATCCATGTTTTGCGACAGTGAGACTTGAGATTTCTTGAGATTATATAAATGTTTAAATGTGCGTTTTAACTAAAACTATTTAAAGTTCAGTAATATTGTATAAATGAAGTAATGGAAATTAGGCAATATTGTATGCAGAAATTAAACAAGTTTACTAAAAGAAAGGATTGACTGAAGTCCAGTTCACTTATTTACTCTATGTAACATTTGAGTCCTGAAACATAATTACATTTTTTGGAATTAAATGTATAAAAAAAAAGCAAATGCAGAAAGTTGCGAAACTTTTTTTAAGTAAATTTTACGCATCATTGTTTTTAGTGTATGATAGTCTGGGGCTGCTTTGCTGCTTCAGGACTTTGAGAACCTGCTCTTGATGGATGGAACCATTAATTCTGCTCTCTACCAGAAAATCCAGAAGGAGAATATCCGTCCATCAGTTTATGACCTTAAGCTAAAAAGAGTGGAGCCAAAATTCATCACAGAGATGTGAAAGACTTATTGCCAGTTATCCTCTATGCTTGATTTAAGTTGTTGCCACCAGGTTTTTATATATTTGAGGGTTAAATAATAATTAAACAATAATTAAACAGTAATACACATTATAACCTTTAATTCTTCTATTAGCAACCTTGAAATTAGAGTCTACTTAAGTATTTTAGTATTTTAGTATTTAAGTCAGCAGTCAGGACCAAACCAACCTGGGGAAAAGAGAAAGTGACTCATGGGAAAAGAAAAAGGGAAGCAGAAGAGTGTCAAAAGTGGAATTTCCACACAAAAGCTAATCACACATAAAACGGCGGAACACTGCTTTGAAATTGCTGCTATTACCTCTCCGAAGTCGGAGCCATAGGAGCATTAGCATTTAGCGCTATTGAGAAGGCAACGGCGGTAAAGTGTGCGCCAATGACACACTGCTCACTTCCTCTTTCTCGATCACTCTCCTTCCCTCTGAATCAAAAATTACCCTCCTAATCGTCCCATCACTCCCCGGTCCGTAGATTTACCTTAGAGGACACAATAGTTTGTGATTGACAGACCTGGTGTGATAAGCTAGCGTAGATAGCGTAGCCATGCTAATCTGATTCAGCGCTGTTTTGTGAGGCAATTGAAGCGGAGTGGAGAATGTCAAAGGCTACAGATGCTATCTGATGATGGTTGTAAACTCTTAAGTGTCATGGTACGCTCAGTTTTTGGCAGCTTTGTCTACTGTTTGATGGGTTTGGGGCGAAGCAGGCTAGTTTATTATATAAACATAATGTTATGCTAAGCTGCATGCTAACCTGTTTGTCATGCACATTACAGATCTCACTTGAACAAGAATTTTAGCAATGACTTCATTATTGCATTTCACTTGTCAGTTATTTAATTCTTCTGTATTTCTTAAGATTTGTAGACCATATTTACTAGTTTTTGGTTTTAATCTCATTCTCTTCATGAGGAATAGTGGAACCTGGAATAGTTTTTTTCAGTCCCTTAATTGTTTTGATTTATTTGATATTATGTACAGTGGTCCAGCAGTCTAAAGTGCTGCCATGACGATCAGGAGATTGCTGGTTTGAATCCCGGTTTTGCAGCTCATCATCAGCTGCCAGAGCCCTGAGACAGAGAGCACAACTGGCCTTGCTCCAAAGGGTGATGTTGGTCAGCACAAGGCATCTGTGAGCTGATGTGTCTGCATCAGCAGCAGTTCAAAAAGAGGCGATGGCTCACACGTGTTGGTGGAGGCATGCACAAGTCTTCAACCTCCTAGTGTTGGGGCATCACTAGTGATAGGGGTGTACAGGTGAGCTGAGAGTGGGTGGGATAGTTGGCATAGCTAAATAAAGAGATAAAAAAAATGGAAAAAAAGAGAAAGAAATAAAGAAAAAACAGAATGAAAGTGGTGTGTTCAAACTTTTGACACATACTGTATTACTTTTCCATATAGGATGGTAGGTACACTTGTATTCTTTGTCATTTGTATTCACTGTCAGTGTTGTATCATGCTAACCTACATTCTAACCTGTATCACAATGCAAAAATACACCGTATTCTCCAATCCTTCATGATTGATTGCTTGGTTTAATTCTGCATTGAGGTTTAACTTACCGAGACGCTTTCGGAATAGCGTAGCCATGCTAATCTGATTTAGCACTGTGTTGTAAACCAAGTCAGCAGCTGAAATGCTATCTGCTAGATGCAAACTCTGTCCAGTTGTTCAGCATCACGGCGAACGCACTCCATTTTTGGCCATTTAATCCATTCTGTTTGGGCAGGAGAGGCTGGGATACTTTATCAATGCGCTATCACGCTAAACTTCATGCTAATATTTACGTACGGCGTGGCTGATTTATTCTCTCTCTCTCTCTCACTCTCCCTCACAGAGTCGAGGAGGGACACTCTGCTCTCTGATGGAGTCGCGCTGACTCTCCAGTGACTCGGTGCCTGTTCTGTTGAATAAGAAAGATATCATCTTGGCTTTGGGAGAGAATCTGCGTGTGTGTATGAAGTGTGTGTGTGTGTGTGTGTATGAAGTGTGTGTGTGTGCAAGATGAGATAAGGAGTGAGAATAAGCCCTTATTGCTCACAGCTGCTTTTCTGGAGAGCGATTTGAGCTCCCAGCTGAGAGCTTGATCATGATGAACAAATGCTGGAGAAAGAGAGGCAGATGATAAATGCACCAATACATGGGGGGACATCCACGGCCCACTTAATTACACACATACAGAGCGGGAGAGAGCGGGCGAGAGACACGGGGAGATTGGCTAACAAGTGTGTGTTCATTAGAGAGAAAGGGGTTTTGATTACGGACAGCCACGAGAGAGAGAGAGAGAGAGAGATGATCTGGATCAGGGGAAATCGTCGTGTTCACACCCTGATTCTAGTAGTGATATATTTCCTAGGTTTTCTACTTATCACTCTCTCTCATGCACAGACACTAAAAGGTTTTATTTCTTCCTGTGTTGTCGTTTGGGGTCTCTATTTAATCATTTCTGATTTTCAATCAGTTTTTTTTTTCAAAATGTTGTGAAGGAAGTCTCAAATCTGAATGAAATGGCATGAGCCATTTAAACGTGAGTCCAAGGTCCAATGCAGTTTTATTCCTTGGCCTTACCACTTTAAAAAAAAAAAAAAAAAGATTTTATTGAGGATTAGTATACATTTAATACAAAAACAATTGTACAAAAACCATTGACAATAATACAAAGTTAATTAATTAGATAATCTACATCAAATACACATTTAAAAACAGTTCAAAAAGCACTTACCAAATTAGAGAAGGGTCCATTAAAAATGTAAATTTGTCCATGCATGTTCGCAGGTTATTTGCTTAACAAAAGCATCTGCTAAAATCTGAGTTTAATTAATAATCATTTTGCACCTTGTGTTCCATATTTTGTAGCTTGTAATGCATACAATTACCCAAAGATCTCTTGTACATTTTTTTGTAAATTCTCATTAAAAAACACCATAAAATACCGATTTAACATTTATATCAAAATTGATCCCAATGTCTTTCAGTTTCCTCCATATATCCACAGCTCTAGGGCATTTAATCAGCAGATGTTTTTTCTACAGTTTCCTCTTCTTTACATTCAGAAAAAAGGACTGATTTTTGTGGTGACGAAACAACTCCATCTAACTTAGCCATACCCCTTCGTTTTCGCTCGTGCACGCGTAGGGTAGAGTGTCCTGATTCTTGTTAGGCTGATGGTATACGTTTATAGCCTTTCTTTAGTCAATGGCACATTTGGGTTGCTTAGTTTTTTTAAAGTCTAGTGAGCCTGAATCAAGATTGGTTAAGGATGTGGTCAAGGCTAATTACGATCCATTTAAGTGCAAGTCTTGCAAGTTTTGACTACAGTCAAAAGACACCTAACATTAGGTCTAATCTCAATCAAAAGTGACTTAAGAGTGGTGTATGTGAATCAATCACATTTTTTTAAGGGTCTTTTAAGTCTGAGACCAGTCTGAGTCAGTATCTGAGCACGGTTGGTTGAATCGTGCTGGAGAATAGTTCTGTTCCTCCTTACTGCTCAGTGGGCTTGCTGGAGTGAAAAGCACCCCTGCCATGAAAAGCACCCTCTCTTGGGAATTTGTAGAACTTGTTTTCTTGATAAACGTGGAGATAATCCCCTTCAACTTACTTAGAAAAGCTTACATACATAGCAACATAGTGCATGTTTCCAAGAGGGGGTGCTTTACCTGGCGGGGAGCTGAATTCAGCACAACACCTCCATTTTTGTTTACAGGAACATGGCATCACTGACATCATCTTAGCGCTCACATTGCATGTACCGTGCCCTGACCACCCTCAAGCAGGCCAGGGCACTATTCAATGCACGGAGGGATTGCCAAGTGTGAGTCCACTCTAAGTATGTTCCAAGTAAGTTAATGGCAAGCCGGGTTGAGTCAAACCATCAAATAATCAATTTGTTTCCATGTTTAGTTACGAGTAAAGTAAGTGTGAGTCTGACTCACAAATCATTTAAGTAGGAATCCAACCTTAAGTGAGAAATTCATCAGTTAATGAACAATCTGAGCCAAGTGACTTGTCAGTAAAGGTATAGGTCAGTGAAACAGTATTTTTAAATGATGTGTCAATACAAATTGAGTCTGAATTGAGTTGGTTAAGGGTGAGGATGAGTTAAGTCAACAGTCATATTAAAGTGAAAGCTCAACTATAGTCAAAGGTCAGTTAACACCAGTTAATGTGGGATTCAAGACAAAAGTAACAAAAAAAGTAAGTGTTTTAAGGGGTTAAGTCTAAATCTGAGTTAAACAATGAATCAAGTCAATCAAGTCTTGAGTCAGTTAACCACGGGATATGAGTTGAGAGACTTGTAAAAAGTCTCTGGTTAAAATGTAAAAAATCCTAAAAAGTCTTCTCAGTTCAGGAACAAGATAAAACCAAGATTTGCTTCTTGCAAACATCTGTCAACCATGGTGGGGGTAGTGTAGCCAATGGAACTGGGTCGAACTGGTTTTTATTGATGATGTAACTGCTGAAAGAAGCTGCAGGATAAATTCTGAAGGCTTTTGACTGCATATACATACACAGTATACACCGTATACATCCCCCACATCTGATTGTGTTCTATGATGACAAGGCAACCGGCACTTGAACCTAACAAGCGAAATGATGAGAGAGGGAGTCAAACACTCGCGCTTGCACACACACACACTCACACACACTCACACACACACACATACACACATATACAAGGCAAGACAGAGAAAGCGAATCTCTCTAAAGCAGCACGTCATCACATCTGCCGCTCCATCTCTTCCAGCCAGCTTTATTTACTCCCTATTCACAGCGCAAGCGAGAAAAAGAGGGGATGAAAGGAAGAACGGGGGCGTCATAGATAGAACGGGAGAGAGAAGGAGAGAGAGTGAGAAGCGAGGCATCAGAGGAAGTGTGTGAATGCGGGAAGCTATTTTCTACGATGTGCGATGTTCACAGACAGGCTCTGGTGTGCTCAGACTCGACGCTGCCAAAAACAGCGGCTCTGCGTACGCGCGCACATTTGAAGAATTGTTTCTGACACGCTGTCACCGTAACACTGGGCCGACTACATTCTGGCTTGTCGAGATACAGCGCGTTGTCGCTTTCAATTAGGACTGCAGCTGAAAAGGGCGCACTTATGCTGATGTCATGGATTACCAGGCTTGCTTCTTGTAAGCACTTTGCTTTAATAGCTGCAACCGTGATCACGGCAATAAGTGGAACGCTGGAATGCGCGCGTTGACTACTGTCATTAACTCAAAATTAACTCATCAGATACAACACAAACCATCTTTATTTTCTGCCTAGTATTTATTTTACAATAACTGGTGTCTTGTCTCATGCCTTGTAGAGGTGGGCGGATTGGTTCAAATATCGATACCAACGCTGGCATTGATATTAAACAATACTTGAGTAAAAAGATTGATACTCTAGCTTTTTTCAACTCAACAAATACATCACAAACCATCTCAATTTTCTGTCTGATACATTTATTTTTTAGGCTCAGCCTGCCCGGCCCACTCAGCGCTCTCCTCGAGTCCACACAGTACGGACAGAGACACCATCTGAGTATTTTTTATTTATATATATATATATATTTTTTTTTTTACAGCAGAATTGCACTGAAAGGAAGATAATTCATTTTTTTTTATTGTTTTTTCCTAAAAACAATTCTATTTGAAAAAAGACACAAAGAAAGATCTAGAAAAGATGTCTAGTGAGAATTGTTATTGTATTTTTGTATGGTGGTTTCTACTTTTCTACCTCAAAAAATATTTTTTTTTTTCTAATGTTAAGGTAAACTCTGTTTTGTTATCTTATTGTTCCATTGTTTCTAAGCAAAAATTTTATTTGTAATAAAGTATTTTGTTGTCGAAATGATTGGCAAAATTCTATCCTAGGTCTTTTTGATCCTTTGGATCTATTAAGCCTACATAATAAAAAGTATCAATATTGGTACCTGTATTAATATCGGCAATACTAGTACTGCATTTACTTGGTATCGGATCCATACCAAAATTGCCGGTATCGCCCACCTCTAGTTGGAAGCTACAGGATGCTACACTGAGTTTTTAAATATCTTGCATTAAATGCAAACGCATCTGATTTCTGATTGAGTCGCTTGTCTGATTTCATGGACTTTTCCAGACAGTGTTTTTGTGTCTATTGTGCTGCCTGCCCCATTTTCATTACAGGTTGTTGTATATTTATTAGTAATACATTTACCCCACCTTTCACACTACCCAGCTTTCATATCATGGGAAGTCAACTCAGTCATATCCACGAGTTCAGAGTACAGTAGAGCTTTAATTTGAGTTACAAAACCTAAACACCGAATAAAGGATCTATTAAAAAATAAACAGTAAATATTGTATGTTTTAGGTCCCAACTACTTCTGAATTTAACCCGAATAGAGATAGAAAAGCTCTACATACAGTTTCCACTGCTTTTACCATATATTTGCTGTAAGTATCTATAATTAATAAGGTGTTACACACTGTATATGTGTAATTATCCCAACACAAGCCCGACCTCGCTACCCAAAGCCATGCCTTTGATACATCTGTTCAGGGTGTCTTTGGTGCGTAATGCGCAGGCTGACTGGCATACACGATTCTACCTGAGATATCATTAGTTTGCTAATGAGTGTCATCAGTCAAACTGTTGTCCACCAAAGCCTCTGCAGACAGATCTGATTGACTCATCAGTTTTGATGGAAGCTGTCATTGCGCAATGCCCTGCAGTGGCAGCTTATTGAGAAGCTCAATATCTTTTGGAAAATGAAGCAAGATGGATTAATATTACATATTCTTTACGGCCACTGGAGTCAAAACAATGACATTGCAACGTTCTCCTCGCATTTTTAGTGGTAGAAAGTCTGTCTCTCTCGCTCTCCCAGCCCTGCACACACACACCCACCCATTTGCAGAACCTCAATCTCATAATACAGCCCCAAATCTAATTTCTCTATATGAAGTGACCCGTAAAATGGTGTGAGAGCCGGCCTCCCCTGGCTCTATGTAAAAGCTGCAGATTGTCTCATTCAGAATCCAATATTAAGCTGCCCCCCTGCTCTTTAAACAACCTCTCCAAAACACACACTCACACACACAC
This sequence comes from Astyanax mexicanus, assembly GCF_023375975.1. Taxonomy (NCBI): domain Eukaryota; kingdom Metazoa; phylum Chordata; class Actinopteri; order Characiformes; family Acestrorhamphidae; genus Astyanax; species Astyanax mexicanus. The sequence continues at coordinate 13,607,603 of NC_064418.1, read as the reverse complement.
ACACACACACACCTGCACACTTTTACATTCTGCAATGAAGTGACTGTTGCCAAGACTTCTGACCTGTTGAAGAAAGCCAGAATGGAGTGAATGCAATCTAGTCACACCAGGTAAGCTAATGCAGAAGAATGTATTAGCTGGGGAGAAAAAGAACGAGAAGGTAGACGGTGGAAGAGAACATGTCATTCCGAGAATAGAAATAGAAAAACTCAATTGCTTAGTGCTGTAAGAAAATGGAAAAGAGAAATTAGACTTAAACCTTAAAACTTTTTAGGAACATTTTCTGTTCTAGTTACAAGTTTTATTTCAAGTCAAGTCAAGTCATTATCAACCGCTTTATCCATTAAGGGTCGCGGGGGGGTGCTGGAGCCTATCCCAGCCAGCATCGGGCGGAAGGCAGGATACACCCTGGACAGGCCGCCAGTCCATCGCAGGGCAGACAGACACAGACAGACAAACAGACACATTCAAGTTTTATTTATGTTTTAAAATATCAGTGAATTAAAAAAAAAAAAAAAAAAAAAAACAAAATAACAGACACATTCACAAAGCAGCTGCTTTGTGTGAGTCAGGATAAAAGTCTATGGGTCCTTGCTCATTGCTATCTTACACCCTGACAAACTTCTATTTTGTGAATATATCTACACCGAGGGGTGTGGTGCTCTCGAAACAAGGTGTGTTCAAGTAAATTTCAGGTGTACTGCTTGCGTGTATATCTTGGCAATGGAAAACACAGGTGCACCACCAAATGAATACAAACTAGACAGATGTCAACCATCAGACGTCCATCGCTATCTTGGCAGTGAATTGTCAATGGGTGCATCCCCAATATGCGTACACAGTGCACCTGTGTGTGATTAAAGAAAAAATCTGGTATATGCAGTAAATGTAGTGTTTCCAAAAAAGGACAAGATCAGGGGGGTAATATTTGCATTCTTTATTAAGTATACTAGCTAGCTAGCTTTATAAAAGTTAAATAAAAGTTAAATGTGTTAAAGCCAGGTGATCTCAGACATCCCAAGTTGCAAAACTTAATTTCAGGCAAGACTTTTATTGTTTTTTACTTTTACCAGACTTAAGCCCTATCCGGACAAGATTAGTTTCTCAGGGTGTGAAAGGTCTGTGAAAAAAATTTCACACTTCTACTCTGTGATAAAACTCTTGCATTTGACTGCATTTGAAAAAACAGGATGACCAGTGAGTTTTTTGTTTTTTTTTGGTCATGTGACATAATGTTAGTAGCCCCCCGTTTCCACTTGCTGTTGTGTTTTCTGGATCTTCGTGGAAATGCGCACCCAAAGTGTAATTACGGTGTGTGGCAGTGGACAAATAGCTATTTTCTTAAATGCGGGGAAACGAAACCCAGAGATGTGGATCCAGGCAGGAGGATACCGGAGGAGCCCGAAGTACAGCGAAAAACAGTAGATAAGTTTGCCTGTAATTTTCTCAGAGAACATCTGAGAAAAAAACACACATGGTCAGTCCAGACAGGAATTAAATCACAAAGGACCCCCGTAATAAAGAAAATTACGCCAGGACCCCCTGAGAAACTAATCCCGTCCGGGTAGGGCTATGGATATACTTTAGAGTAGTCTGATGGGAAATGAGTTTTATATTTCCTCTTTTTAGAAGGTCCTGCCTTCACTTTTCCTTCCTCTGCCATGATGCTCCTTCTCTAACTCACTGAATGCATCCAGTGCAGGAAGGAAAAAAAAATACTGCCCGCTCACACTAAAAATCGATTGGCTGACTCACAGTCACTTTGCAGAAAATAGGCAAATCAGAACCCTCTCTAGGAGATCTCTGGAATAATGGCATCAGGGAGCCATTATTGATATGCGGTAGAATCCCGGAACTTCTGGGAGACTTGGGATGTCTATGATCTACTGCGAAAAGTAAATAGAAAAAGAAAAGAAAATATTAAACCTAAACCTAAACTTTCTTGACTCAACTTGCATGAGTCAGTCAACTCCAGTCCCCATCTCTATACGACAACAAGAAAAGAACTGAAGCAAATAAAACCCAGTAGAAAACCCTGCAGTAAAAGCTAAGTGAAGGTAAATCAATGAAACAGAAAACAGGCTGTATAACATGGTTGAGCGTGAGTGTATACTGGAGGCTCATATTGCTGTGGCCTAAAGGATCACCACTGGACATATTGCATGGATTACTTTATCCATTCACCTTTATGAACGAACGTCTGCAGCTTTGCACCTGATTAGAAGCCTCCTAATAAACATCTAATCAGCTATGTCGCGTTAATTCCTACAATATTGCGCTCTAGGGAAAGTGTGAGGAGATGGATAATAAGGTCAGGGCTCCAGCTGTCAGTCAGGGCTTTGGGATTTCTCCAGGTAAACTCCAGTTCTCAATTTTTGATGCATTAACAGTAAGGAACTTCATATTTGTAAAAGTAAAAAAATATATTTTCTGAATAAAACCTAAACGATCAAGCATAACATTAAGGCCTTCTTGTTTCTACACCGATTATTTATTTTTTTTCACTCCACTGATCATATAAAAGAACTTTGTAGTTCTATAATTGCATAAACTGTAGTCCTTTTGTTTCTCTATCATACTGTATATCATCACTGTCCAATGAAAAACACTTATCTCCAAAAGAGCAATTTTATAGGAGAGAGAAAAACACCTTGTTAACTTTCAATGGAAGTTGATGTAAAAATAGTTTATTTCAGGTCATTTTAAAGAGTTTCTATTAGTCCATTCATTTAAAAAAAATGCCACAGTGTAAGGGACAGTTTGCCTTTTCAAATTATGTAATAAACTACAAATCGCCAAAAATGGAGATATACTGCTTAAGGTTTATAGTGATGCTCATTGCTACCTTATAACCTGCCAAAAGGTCTATTTTCACGCCTTCCGCTTTATTAAAATAGCAACATAACTTATGAATATACAGGTATCTACTGAAGTGTGTTCAGGTGAATTGGTGTATTGGTGTATTGCAATCTTGGCAACGAAAAACACAGGTGAGCGACTGATGAAAATAAAACAGTCAACAGTCAGACGTTCATTGCTGTTCTAGCAGCACAAACACACTGTGTACAAAATAAGTTTCTGTAAATTTTCCTCTGCTGAGAAGTGCAGAAGCACTGCGCCGTTAAAATATCAATCTGCCAAAGTCAGAGCACACCCGGCTCTTAAAGGGAATTGCAAGTGACAAGTTTTATTTTATTGCTTTATTTCAAGTCATGACCAAAGCACACCCATGATTAATTAACAGAATTAGTACATGCCTTTTGCCAATTTTGAGATGTGCAAGACATACTTTTCCCGTTGTTATGATAGCAAAGACACACCGAAACGCCCTAAATTAGGCTGCATAATGCATGGTTGATGGCTCATCTAAAGAGATTGCTAAAATAGGGCCATAAAGAATAAGGGGATTTCTAGTAGAGTGAACAGTAAGTGTTTAAGAACTCCAGCAGCACTGCTGTGCCTGCTCCATGAGATAAAGTATGCAGCAAAAGTCACGCAGAAAAACAATATTAGAAAATAAATGAAATAAACCCTAATAATATCTGAATCTAAGACTAAGACTAAGACTTTTTCCTTCTGTATTCTCCTACCTTACTTTCGCCACCTTAAGCCCAGATCAAAGGGTTTTACTTGGGTTAAGGTCAAAGACCTGGAAAGGCCCATATATATATAAATACTTGATTCTGTGGGAAGGATCCATATTTGTGTAGGGTTGGATTAATGTCCAGCCACAACATCTATAACCATGACCCCGTTTAAGCTTCCTGGCAGAGGCAGCGTGATTTTGAATTTGATTTTGTGGTATTTGAAAATGTCAGTGATGTAAGCTATCTCTGAAGGATCAAATACAGTCATTTCAAATGTTACAATAAAACATGATATAACAACTTGCATTGCTTGAATGCATCTAACACTTTTTGCCCTTTTAGAATGGATGCCAAAATGGTGGTGCATTTATGAAACCTATTTTGAGCTTAAACTTAAACCATTAATATAAAAACCAAACGGGGGGACATATTATGCAAAACCTCACTTTTTTTTTGCATACTTTTGTATTTCCACTTGGGTCTCGACTGATCCCATAAACACTCCAAGTGCAATAAAAAGATCCACCCATACATTTTTCTGTGAATCAGTTGAAAGAGTTTGGTATCAGGAATTATTGGCTTATATGAGCTGTTTGAATGCTCCCTTATTGTGATGTCACAAAAAGGACATGTGCATAGAACCACCCTGGCACCACCCCTCACTCGGAGCTCCATCCACTAGATCAGTTGAAGAAGAGCCATTTCAGTCTGATGATTGAGAACCTCGGAGAGTACTAAACAGGATTAGCCAGCAGACTTCATCTGAGAGAGGAATCTGTACCTTGTCTACCCATGTCTACCCATGTCTTTGCTTTGCTGTCGATCCTCTGTATGTTTCCCAGTCTTGTTACTGTAAAACCTATCAATGCTATAAAACGAAAAATATATATATTTTTACACCTGCAAGCATCTGGTGTGTTTGATTCACATGACAGCCTGGTTTGACTCACGTAGTCCTTTTTTGAATAAGATATTCCGGTTATTTCACTCTAAATTGTAACTGACACCACTGGCTGCAACACAAGCCCAAAGAAAGATCCATCCACCACCATGCTTAACAGTTAGTAAGATGTTCTTTTCATGAAATTCTGCACCCGAAATGGCACACTTTAGAACTTTAGAAGCTCGTCCTGTTCGTCTTTAATATTTTGCTTTGTTTAGAAAAGGTAGTTCCACAAGCTCTAAGACACTTTTTATACATTCAAAAGAAGAAATGCTGGACTTCTTTTGCCAAGCCTCGTTCTTTTCTACCTTCAATCAGAAAAGGTCTAAAGGAGCATCTGAATATATACAATCAGCACAATTCACTGATTTATACTCTTTTTAAGCATGAACGATTTACGTGTAGTAGTTGTCCTACAGGTTGCTGCTGCTCCGTCACCACTGCTTATGTAATTATATTTGAAGCATTACATTTCTTTGTCCAATTCCCACAAAAATAGTTTTTTTCGCTAAAATGACCTTTCCTGTGGTTCTGTGGCCGAGCACTTAGCGGCAGTTCTTCACCAGCAGTAACAGGGATTTAACCTCTGACTCTTTCTTTCTTGTTTCCACCAGTCTACACCTCCATCCATCGCAATTATAAATCACAGCACAGGCCTGTAATCATCGTTTGAATGCATTGGCCGCGGAGAAAGCGTAGAACCGACGCTGGGCTTGAAATGGCAGCTTCTGGTACGTTGAGCCGCTCATAGCAGATGTTTGAAAGTAGAAATTTGATTACCGGGAGCACGCTTAGATGTTCCGACCTCCACGCGGAAGGTCAAGCCTGCTGCGGAACGGGCACAGGCGGGTAGAAATTAGCCGAAAATAAAGGGAACTGGGGGGGACGAGTAATAATTAATGGCCGCGGTTAATGAGTTTTGCGAGAGCGGTGGAGAGCCAAGGTCAGGATGCGATTACAGGGCTGAAGCGGAAAGCGGGAGCGTGCGAGAGAGAGTTCCTCTGAGATGAAATCTACAGATTAAACAATAAAATAACTGCGGTCTAAAGTAACTCCGCTGTAGACACTCGGCTTCTGATGGAAAGAGATGACAAAGTTGATACGGCAACAATTTCTTACAGCTATCAAGATGAAGGAATACTGGAAGTGCAGGCTCACTTGTCTGAGTTTCTTTTTGAGTTTTTTTTTTCTCTCCCACTTGAAAAACAATGCAGTAAGAAGAACACAAGGCCTATTCATAATGTCTCAGTCTGGAGTTTCATACATACTGAGTTTTGGCAGGAAGGAAGTTTGGTTGTAAGCTCATTTGTTGGACTACTAGTAACAGGAAGTGGTGGACATATGTTAGTAGTGGTAGAATTACGAGTTAAAGAAGGAGTAAAATCAGTAATAGTAGCAGAAGTACAGGTGTATGCAAAAAAAATTGAATATCAGTGAAAAGGTACTTTATTTCAGTAATTCAGTTCAAAATGTTAAAATCATATATTATATAGATAGTTATTCGGTACCACTTTAAAATAAGACTACCTTTATAAAGGGCTTATAAATTGTTTACAATTAGTTTATTAACAGTCACTAATTAGGTTGTAAATGCCTTAAAATCATTAGTAATCAGTTATAACACATACGTAGAAAAGGCAACAATATAGATGGCTTTTGATTCACTATTTAGCAAACAATTCATTGTTGCCTTTTTTACGTATGTGTTATAACTGATTATTAATCATTTTAAAGGCATTAAAATTAGTAACAATTAATAAACTCATTGTAATTAACCATTTATAGTCTTATTTTAAAAGTAGTACCAGTTATTCTTATTCTTATATAGATTTTTATATATAGTTTTTTTTATTGTTGATGATTATGGCTTACATCTAATAAAAAAAAAAAAAAAACACAAAAGTCAGTATTTTAGAAAATAAGAATATTATATAAGACCAAAGGTACTTTTGGCAGTGTGGGCAGTGTGCCAAGTCCTGCTGGAAAATAAAATCTGCATCTTTATAAAAGTTGTCAGCAGAGGGAAGCATGAAGTGTTGTAAGTTTTAGGAAAAAAACTGCACTGACTTTAGACTTGATAGTCTAACAGTGGATCAACACCAGCAGATGACATGTCTCTCCAAATCCAGTAAATTTTGCATTTTATTTGTAAATCAAGAGACCAGTGTCTGGAGAAGGATTGGAGAGACACACAGTCCAAATTGCTTAAGGTCTAGTGTGAAATTTCCACCAATCAGTGATGGAAGTTTTATGCATCTTTTATCAATGCCTATTGGCAACATGGCAAATCATAAGAGCTGTCCACATACAATACTTTTATAGAACTCATCACAAGTTCCAGGGGTACCAGGGCTTTAATGGTCAAATTGATTAAAAAGCTGCTTATCAGAGCAAAAACATATCCGATATTGGTAAACTATACATCAACTTTGGCCATGCTTGATGATGCTGGTCAACCAGCTTGGTCATACTGGTTATGTAGGTTGGCCAGAGGTGTTATGCTGGTTTTCTAGCTCCATGATGTTGACCATGTTGGAATACCAGCTAAACCATCAAACAAAAATACACCTTATACTGGTTAAGAGCCAACCCTTGCTTAACCAGATTGCCAGGGTGTTTTGCAGATTGTAAAACTGCAAAGGCTCAAACATTTAACAAATGTTTGGGCAAGTGGCAACCTATGGTGAGTGGCACATTAGAGATCAATGTAGTTTTCAGTAGGACCCATTTTTCTGCTCAGCTGTATCTTTGATTATATACATCTGTTATCAAAGGGCATTAGCAATGTATCCAATTAGAAATGAGTATTAAATCACCAGGTCCTTAAGTGTACATTTTAGACAAGTTCTAGGGTATACATGCTGACAAGTCCAACTCAAGACCAGCTTTTGGTTGGTTTTTGGTTTCAGATACACTTAATTTGGAATTGTAATAAAAAAAAAAAAACATGTCCTACACTGGGAGACCAGTTGGTTATACGACAGAATATGTTTTAGATTTCAGATTCTTTAAACTAGGCACATCTTGCTTAGATGACAGGTTAGCAAATCTTGGCTGGATTTTCTCAGTCAGCTTTATGAGGTAGAGTCACCTGAAATGTAAGCTTTCAGTTAACAGCTGTGCTGAACTTGTCAAGAGTTGATTACTTGAATTTCTTGTCCTCTTAATGTGTTTGAGAGCATCAGTTGTAAAGTTGTGAAGAGGCAGAGTTACAGGTATACAGTGAATAGCTCTATTTGAGTAATTTTCTAATTCATATTATGGCAAGAACTACTCAACTAAGAAAGGAAAAAAAATACTCAGTCAATAATAAAAAAAAATCAGGAAGTATCCTCAAGTGCAGGCGCAAAGATGATCAAAAACATTATGATGAAACTGGCTCTCATCAGGAACACCCCAAAGAAGAAAGAAGACCAAGAGTACCTCTGTTGCACAGGATAAGTTCATCAGAGTTGCCAGCTTCAAAAACCGCAAATTACAAGCACCCCAGATAAGAGCTAACTAAATGCTTTACATCACTTTTAAGTTACTACATGAATCCTTATGTGTTCCTTCATAGTCTGGGTTTGTAACTTCTACTGTATATATTTAAGGCCTATATATGTGTGTATGTCCCATATTAATAATGAATACTGATCTGGAGAGCTGGTGGCCTCTTCAAAAAGTGCGATGAGTGAGCCACTAATCAGTGCGTCCTCAGTGTGGAATTGTTTCTAATGACGCCTTCAGAGCTCCACACTATCACACCCTGTGCAGAGGTAGAAGAATGGGAGTAAAGATAAATGAGACCAGAGATAAAAGGTGTTTTGGCACACCAGGAAAGTGTGTCAGCCACTGTTCTGTGGCTCGGGTCAGTTCTTGGTCAAGGCCTCTTTTCCTCAAGAGCTTCCGTAATGAGGGATCCTCTGACAAGTTAGAAGATTAGGTAATTAAAGGGCCCTTATCATCCAAAACTAAAGCTAAAGTTTCACTTCAAGCCGTTCTTTCCCTGACCTGTGCTGTCCATAGCTAGAATGTTAGTAAAAAAGGTTTTAAAATGTTTTAAATATATTGTTTTTAGATGTCACAAAAAAATAAAACAAATATTCACAGTTTTCTCCCCAATTTAAGAATTTCCACTTTCATTCCAATATACCTATTCGTTAGTACTCCCACTATCATATAGTGTAACCAGTGCTGAGAATGTTAGCTCTAGCATTCCCATATAACACTCACATAGACCAATATACAGTTATAGATGTCAATATATGCCTACATATCAAAGTATTATTACATATATTACACATGTTGTCATGTTCTTGCCCTGTTCTGTCTCTGTATTTTTCCTACTCTCCTGTTTGTTTATTTACCTTCCTCCTATGTCCTTCTGTAGCTCCGCCCCCTTGTTACCTTTCCCCAGGTGTTCCCTGTTTCCATTCCTGCCTTGTGTGTGTGTGTGTGTTTCATTACTTCTAGCTCTTATGTTCTATTTTGTTACAATTTTTTCAACGCATTTGCGTCCGATCTCTTGAGTCCTCTTCCTGCTACTTACCTGACATATATATTGGATTTTATACATGTATACAGCCATGGCTGATGAAATTGTTCCAGATAATAAAGTATTTCTCCCTAAAATACAGTTACACATGTTTATATTTTTCCTGTGTGTGTATTCAAACATCAAAAAAAGAAAAAAAAAAGCCAAAATTTATATAACTTCACACAAAACTCTGAGTTTATTGTCATGTGCACAGTAAGAAACAAGTTTCCTCATACAATGAAATTCTTTCTTTGGCCCTCGCCAAGTATGCCGCATAACGATAAAAGTAGAAAATATACAATAAAGAATGAAATAAGCTAACTAAATATAGATATTAAATTGGTGTTACATTTCCATCCAGGATGGAAATATATACATGAAAACAGTAATGTGTTATGGATATTATTTACAAGCAAGTACATGTTATCTACAGCAGTGGAATAAGAAAAAAGTGCAAAAGGTTCAGTAGTGCAATTATAAAATTTTGCAGTAAAGTGAGCATGTGCCTCTGAGAAATGTAAAATGAGAAATATATAGATGCTGCTATTTACCTATCTCTTTAAATTATGCTCCAAAGTATGAATGCGGATGACTGAGGCCTATTAGGCTTTTTGTGGAGTGTTTTTTTTTTTATCCTGGCTGTGTACATTAGCTGGAATTGAACTGGTGTGATCTCCTGGTGATAGGGGTAAATGAAGCTAATTAGCTTTTCCTGAAGTTTCTTTGCAGAATCTGAAGGAATTTAGTTCTGTGAAATTCCTGGCCGAGGCACAGTGTCTGCAAACATTTGACAGGCAGTGTACAGCTCTGCCGCTGACTGCCGCAGTATGTGGCCTTGACCCCATCACCTTCTTGTTTACTCTTAGTGATCCTGTATTGATCTTCAAATGAGCACTGACCACCAAATCAATGCTGCTGAGTGTGTTCGAGAGTGTATGTGTGTATGTGTGTGTGTGTTTGAGAGAGAGAGAGTGAGAAAGTGTTTCAGCCCCCTGAGTGCTGCAGCCTTGATCTCTGAAATTGGTTTATCCTGCAATTTTACCTACTAATCACTCTCTCTTTCAGTACAGGATTAGTACTAAAACTCTGTGTGAGAGAGGAACAGAGAGGGAAAGAAAGACTCTTTTTTCTCTTTCACAAAATGAAATCGAGAGAGGAAAAAGATGTGTGAAGAATGTGTGTGTGGTCAAGCTGTGGAGTCGAGACCACCTTTGGCGAGTTTGACACTATGTGTAGTTGAGATCAAGTCAGAACTGAGTCCAAAGCAGACCAAGACCAAATCAATACTGAGTCTAAATAAGAGGTTAGACCAGGTCAAGATCAAATGCAAATAAGAGCAAGGCCGAGTCAAGACCAAGTTAAATTGAGAGCAAGACCAAGTCATGTTCAATTCCAAATAAAAGTAAGCAAGGCAAAATGAAGACCAAGTCCAAAAGAGACCAAATTAAAGTCCAAATAAAGCAAGACTGAGTCAAGTTAAAGTCCAAATGAGAGAAAGACAGAGTCATGGTCAAGTCCAAATGAGAGCAAGACAGAGTCATGGTCAAGTCCAAATGAGAGCAAGACAGAGTCATGGTCAAGTCCAAATGAGAGCAAGACAGAGTCATGGTCAAGTCCAAATGAGAGTAAGACAGAGTCATGGTCAAGTCCAAATGAGAGTAAGAGGAAGTCAAGGGTAAGTTCAAATAGGTGTCAGGCAGAGTCAGGACCAAGTCTAAATGAGAGCAAGACCAAACCAAGACCAAGTCTAAATGAAGGAAGACTGAGTCAAGTTCAAATCCAAATGAGAGCAAGACAGAGTCAAGACCAAGTCTAAATGAGAGCAAGACCAAACCAAGACCAAGTCTAAATGAAGGAAGACTGAGTCAAGTTCAAATCCAAATGAGAGCAAGACAGAGTCAAGACCAAGTCTAAATGAAGCAAGACTGAGTTAAGTTCAAGTCCAAATGAGTGCAAGACAGAGTCAAGAGCAAGTCCAAATGAAAGCAAGACATAATGAAGACCAAATCCAAATGAAAGCAAGACAGAGTCATGCTTTCATCTCTAAATTAGTGTAAGAGGAAGTCAAGGCTGAGTCAAAATAGGAGCCAGGCAGAGTCAGGACCAAGTCTAAATGAGAGCAAGACCAAACCAAGACCAAGTCCAAATAAGATCAAGACAGAGTCAAGACCAAGTCCAAATGAAGCAAGGCAAAATAAAGACCAAGTCTAAATGAAGCAAGACTGAGTCAAGACCAAGTCCAAAAGAAGCAAGACCAAGTCTTTTTCAAGTCCAAATGAAGCAAGGCAAAATGAAGACCAAGTCTAAATGAAGCAAGACTGAGTCAAGTTTAAGTCCAAATGAGATCAAGACAGAGTCAGGACCAAGTCTAAATGAGAGCAAGACCAAATCATTGTCAAGTCCAAATGAAGCAAGACAAATGAAGACCAAGTCTAAATGAAGCAAGAATGAATCACGTTCAAGTCCAAATGGGTGCAAGATAGAGTCAAAGCAAGTGCAAATAAGTGTGAGACAAAGTCAAGACCAAATCTACATGAAGCAAGACCGAGTCAACACTAAGTCCAAATGAGAGCAAGACAGAGTGAAGACCAAATCCAAATGAGAGCAAGACTAAATCAAAACCAGGTCAAATAAAGCAAGACCAATCCAGCCTAAATAGAAACGAGAGCAAGACAGCGTCAAGATCACGTCCAATCCTGTTTAGATATTGCCCAGTTCAAGTAAAGAAAAGTAACAATTTAAATACTTATATATCCAAGTATGAATACAATTTGGCCCAGTACTAGTTTGAGTACAAATACTTTACTCAAATACAAATTCATATACTGTCAATTCAGTACAAGTCTGATTACAAAGGTAAAAGTATTTAAGCAAAAATACTGTTTAAAACAAGAAAGGATATAAATACTTATGTCTCCAAGTACAAATACTGTACTATTAAGTCCAAGTACAAAGTACAAATCTAAGTACAATTACTACAATCGTGTGTAATTGTGTGTCTGTGTGTTCACGTCAGTGTGTGTTTGAAACGATGTCAGATAGTGAGAAACGCGTGGAGTCGAGCGTCGAGTTATTAATATAGTCGTCTGTCCCTGTGGAGACGAGACAGCAATGTCATAATGGGTTGCCGTGGATCTGAGGGCGATAGTCACAGATGGCCATTTGGATCATTATGGGATGCTTGGCGTGCCTCCGAAGGTCAAGTCGCCGTGGCAACAGCGCGTTTAATATCTCCTACGTGCTCGACTTGTCTTTAATGTGTGCGTGTGTGTGTGTGTGTGGACACGTCTGTATATGCGTGTGTGTGCGCGTGTGTACGCGTTCGATGGGCGATGGAGACAGATGGGAAATGGATGCTGAGGCGGCTTGGTGCGCTACGAGAAAAAAAAAAAAAAACGCGAAAGCGACAGAAAACAAAGCCAGATGTGAAAGAGGGAAGAAAAGCTGCTGAAGGGGAGAAACGGCACACGATGGGAGAGTGACACACACACACACACACACACACACACACACACACACACATATATATATAAACAGATACACGCACTCACACACACACACATACACTTTCACCACATACACACACACCTGAGGGGAGCTCCTACAGAGAAAATGGCAGGTGTGTTTTTTTTTTTTGTGTTAACAGGATATTCAAAAAGCTCGTTAAGAACAACAGGGGCCCGAATTTGGAAATGCTGAGTTAGACACACACACACACACACACACACACACACACACACACACTCAGCTCTCAGCCTGCAGTGTGTGACAGATGCTTCATTGTGATGATTCTATGATGGCCATTCTCTCGCAGTTAGCTTGTGCCGCCCTCAGCATGTTTCAGACCTTTGCTGGCATTTACGCTGCAAAACTTTGGCCTCCAAACTCAATTTCACAACTCTGCCCCTCCACAGCTTGAAGGTCAAGTAGATTACAGTGGCCATTCTGCTTTTTCTCCCCCTGTAGTCCGCGTGGACCCTCACAGGTACTTCAAAACTTACTCTCTAGACACACCGCTCACACTGTTGTAGAGTAATTGAGCACTGGAACGCATGTGGTTTAGTTTAAAGGTGACCTAGTCAGTCTAAAAAAGAACTTTAAGTCGCAGTCGCAAAGACCATCAAAAATGTTATGATGAAACTGGCACTCATCAGGCCTACCCTGGGAAAGGAAGACCAAGTGTTACCCCTGTTGCACAGGATAGGAATAGAAAACACAAGTTAACAGATAAGAACCACCTAAATGTTACACAGAATATTTTGGTTTGTTTAACATGTTTGTTACTACATGACTCATCATGTGTTCCATCATAGTCTGGATGGCATTTATAATATAGGAAATGTATCTTAAAGTGCTTTTTAAGGGTAGAAACTGTACCCACAAAATTGAGTGATCTATGCAACAAATGTTTGCATATAAGACAATATAAGCACAGGCTGTAAAATTAAGAATGAACATACGATAAAAAAAATAAAATAAAAGAAAATCACAAATCTTTATGGATGTACTTTAAAAGAAATCACTTCATAATTACTAAAAAGTATTACTATTAGAAATACAAGTACATGAAAAACTTTGGAGTTGGAATTGTATAGTTAAATCCATATAATTCAAATAAAGATAATGCAGATTCTTATAATATTAGCATTGTGTTAGGTTAGGATTATTAGCATTGAGTCAGGTTAGTATTATTAGCATTGTGTTAAACTAGGAATATTAGCATTGTGCCAGGTTAGGATTATTAGCATTGAGTCAGGTTAGGATTATTAGCATTGTGTTAGGTTAAGATGATTAGCATTGAGTCAGGTTAGGATTATTAGCATTGTGTTAGGTTAGGATTATTAGCATTGTGTTAGGTTAAGATGATTAGCATTGAGTCAGGTTAGGATTATTAGCATTGTGTCAGATTAAAATGATTAGCATTGTGTCAGGTTAGGATTATTAGCATTGAGTCAGGTTAGAATTATTAGCATTGAGTCAGGTTAGGATTAATAGCATTGTGTTAGGTTAAGATGATTAGCATTGAGTCAGGTTAGGATTATTAGCATTTGGTTAGGTTAGGAATATTAGCATTGTGTTAGGTTAGGAATATTAGCATTGTGTTAGGTTAGAATTATTAGCATTGAGTCAGGTTAGGATTGTTAGCATTGTGTTAGGTTAGGATATTTAGCATTGAGTCAGGTTAGGATTGTTAGCATTGTGTTAGGTTAGAATTATTAGCATTGAGTCAGGTTAGGATTGTTAGCATTGTGTTAGGTTAGGATATTTAGCATTGAGTCAGGTTAGGATTATTAGCATTGTGTTAGGTTAGGATTATTAGCATTGTTAGCACTGTTAGCAATAACAGTTTCTAAGTAAGTAACGTGACCGGTGGGGACATTTCAGTTGAAACTCCTTACTTGGAAGTCAGAAATCCCACATCCAAGATAAAATGTAGCAGTGTGTGTGTGTGTGTGTGTGTGTGTGTGCACATTCTCTTACCAAAGGGAGCATTCATTCTGACCTGACAGTCCGGGACAGATGAGAGCCTCTGTAGACTTTTAGAATGATTCTGTATCTTCTCACCTTCACAACACACACACACACACACGTTCACACGTACACACACACACACACACACACACACACACACACACACACACACACACACACATACAAGCAGAGGAGGAACATTTGTGTCCCGGCAAAGTTGTTAGAGAAGGGGAAAAATGGGGAAGGGCATTTCTGAAGGAGAGAGAGAGAGAGAGAGGAGAGGAGAATGGAAAGAAAGAATAGCCGCATGGGGGAACGAGGGAAAAGAAGAGAAAGAGAGTGTGAGTGAGCGAGGGACATTTTTAACGGTGCCCAGGGCTGCCTGAGTAATATGATTCAGTTAAAGGAGAATTGACTTAATCTTTGGCATTCATTAAGTGTGTTACAGCTAATGATCTTCATCTCTCTCTCTCTCTCTCTCCCTCTCTCTATCTCTCTCTCTTTCTCTCTCTCTCTCTCTCTCTCTCTCTCTCTCTCTCTATCTCTCTCTCTCTCTTACACAGTGGGCCGCACCCCGACAGTGTAAAAGTGTGTGTACTATATGGGGTAGAAGACCTTGAGAGAACAAACCTAATTACTCTCTTTGGTAATTATAACAGCTACAGTCCAGTGACCTGTGTGTGTGTGTGTGTTGGGTAGTTTTGTATTTTTTAGGAAAAAAATGGTGCATATGGGATATACAATGGTATGAAAAAGTTTGGGCACCCCTGATCTTTTTCATGATTTTCCTCTATAAATCATTGGCTGTTCAGATCAGCAATTTTATTAAAATATATCATATATGAACACAGTGATATTTGAACCCCTTGTTGTTTTATTGATTTGAATACCTTTAGCACTAAATATTGGAACACAACATTTGTTTTGTAAGCTCATTTAACAAGACAATGACCCTAAACACTGCTCAACAGCTACTAAGGCATTAATGAAGAGGAACAAGTACAACGTTCTGGAAAGATCATCTTAGTCCCCACACCTGAATATTATTGAAAATCTGTGGTGTGATTTAAAGTGTTCATGCTCAGAAACCATCAACACTGACTGAACTGGAGATGTCTTGTAAAGAACAATGGTCCAAAATTCCTTCAACCAGAAGCCAGACCTTCATTGGAAGCTATAGGAAGCATTTAGAGGCTGCAAAAGGAGGATCTACTAAATATTGACATATTTTTTTTCAGTTGGGGCCCAAACTTATGCACCTGCCTAATTTTGTTTAAAGAATTGTTGCACACTTTCTGTAAATCCTATAAACTTTTCACTTTTTCACTATTTCACTTTTCAAATATCACTGTGTTTATCTGCTATATGATATATTTAACTGAAATTGCTGATCTGAACAACCAATGATTTATAAAGGAAAATATGAAAATGATCAGGGGTGCCCAAACTTTTTTTAACTACTGTATCATTGTCTGTATAGCTGTGGTTTACATACACAGGGCTCAGAGTGGTCCAGCAGACTAAGGCCCAATCTTCACCATTTCACCCCTTGGCCTTTACCACTTTTTAGGCTTGAGGTGTAGAGGGAAGTATTAAGGAGACATAACCCTTCAATGAGATGTTTTTAGGCCCAATTCTATTCACCCCTTGGCTCTACCACTTTCTCCTACCCCTTCTTTTCGAGTGTACCCCTTCCCCTTGGAACAGAGTTACAAGAGGAGGGGCTAAAATCCTTCCCCTAAGAATTGGGACAACCCTTCAAGCACCTGATACGTCATCAGGAGCGCTAAAGTTCAATAATCTAGCTGCTACTGCTGGTTAACGATTTAACTTTAGGGCTTTATTTTATGTCTTCATAAAGGGGGCAGGTGGTGCAGAAATGAATTATTATTGTCCATTTCTTAATTTCTGAAAATTAAGCTGAAATTAGCTTTGATTAGCTTCCATGTTATTTTATTTTTCCATTCCGCCTTAAATGCTGCAGCTTCTGCCATCTGTTGCACCATTTAAGGTGGACAGGAATGTTAGCTGACTAGCTAGCTACTGAGACAAACATTGAAACTACACATTAAACTCTGGTAAAACAGTGCTAAGCGTCGCTTTGTGTTGCCATTTTACCAGTGGTTCTCATACCCCTTGGTTTGAAAAATCTCCATTTAAAGAGCTAATATATGCTTATCCCTTCCCCCTAAACCTCCAGCCTAACAAAAATCGGGACAGGTAAGGGGTAAGGGGTAGGGCCAAGGGGTGAAATGGGATTGGGCCTTGGAGGCACACTCAAAACAGAGGTCTGTGAGAATCACTGGCAAGATGGCAGCAGAAGGGAAAAAAACAAAGAACCAACAGATTTGAGTAAATTAAAATCCCCCAAAAATTATGCTAACCACTATATTGCCATAGTTTAATGTGTTGTTTCAATGTTTAACGGGCATATTCTTCACAACAAGCATACAACAATTGCTAGTAGTTTGTCAGAGAAAGTGACAGTGGCGTTACACAACCAGTTTAAAAATAATAATCATTGAAAGAGCATTTTTTTCCATACTTTGTGTCAGTGATGAATGTATGAAAAACTCCAAACACAACAGTAAATGCTCATACATTATCTTAGGTGTGTGCATATTCTGTAATATTGCATAAAATTGGTATTTTACAAACCCACTTTGAGGATATACAGTCAAAACCTTACTGCATTGTATCAGTGTTACTCAATGATGCACATGTTTTACTTCTGCTAGGGAATGATGATACCTAAATGATGATGTCTTTACCCCCCCAACAGCATGACCACACACAGATCATCAGTTCATGGGTCAAAAGTTTACTTACTCAACGTTGTAAAACACACAAGATGAGTCAACAAGATGTCCACGCTAATCAGACAACAGTTGTGTGGTTCCTTTAGTTAAGATTAGGATTTTATCCGGTAATTGGTCCATTGGCTAAAGAACACTGCAAACTGTGCGATAACAGCCGTCTTACAAGTTTATTGCATGTCATTGGAGATGATGCCAGTAAAATCTTGGCCAAATTCTGTGGCAGACGGCGCGGAATTTATGTTCACTGCTGGTCTGCTGCTCGTTAGATTTTACAATGAAGATTCCTGGATCGTCAGGCTACGACGCAGGAGAACACTCTGCTTGGAACGTCCATTCAGTCTGTTCCCATCCTCTTGAAGATGCATTATTCTCTATCTACTTTAAATTTTAATGTTTTTAGATGTAGATAAAGGTATTGTAGAGTAATGGTGCCAGGACGTAGTCCCGTTTAGCACTATTGTGAAGAGGAAAAAAGCATGGAATGACCAACAAAAAGTAGTGGTTCTCTTTTAAAATGGTAAGTCCACCAGTGGAGATCTTATCCACCCCTCTACCCTAACACCAGGAGGGTAAAAAACCCCCCACTAGTGAGACCAGCACAACTACCTGTATATTAAACCAAAACAGTTAGCATTACTTGTAACTTGTTAGCTGAACAGGCAAATGTCAGATATTTCTTGGCTGATTGATTCATTTGAAATAAGTGGAAAAGTATCTATGGTCAGGAAGTCAAATCCAAGAATTAAATCAAATCAAAGTCAGTCCTTAATTTGGAAAAAATAAGGATGAAAAAATGGTACTTTGTTCGGACAGCACCTTCATGCTAAACTAAAATTTGCAGCACAAAGAACAAGAGAAAGAAGTAAAGATCTACCTCTGAGGTTAAGTTGTACAGTCAGTTTGAAAAGGGGAAAGTAAAGTAGTAAAGTTGAGGGTTTCTACATTAAGAACACTATCAAACCAGCTGTTAAGCATGGTGGTGTGAGCATCATGCTCTCAGGCTTTTCTTCAGAATATTCTCAAACCATCAGCTGTTCACTGTTGAAACCTGGACACAATTAGAGTATGTGTTTCAAGAGTACAGTGAACCCACATACATATACTGTATACATCACAAATTGTTGTGTACATTAACTTTAGACCATAACTAGAATATGTTGTATACAGCTCTGGAAAAAAAAAGAGAGACCACTTAAAAATCATGAGTTTCTTTGATTTTTAATAAACTGAAAACCTCTGGAATATAATCAAGAGGAAGAGGGATGATCCCAAGCCGTCAAACCAAACTGAACTGCTTGAGCTTTTGCATCAGGAATGGCATACATTCATCCAAAAGCAGTGTGTAAGACTGGTGGAGGAGAACATGCCAAGATGCATGAAAACTGTGATTAAAAACCAGGGTTATTCCACCAAATATTGATTTCTGAACTCTTAAAACTTTGTGACTATGAACTTGTTTTCTATTTATTTTTTGAGGTCTGAAAGCTTGTTATTTCAGCCATTTCTTTCTACTTTTCTGCAAATAAATGCTCTAAATGACAATATTTTTATTTAAAATTTGGGAGCAATGCTGTCCGTAGTTTATAGAATAAAAAAAAGAAAGTTTATTTTTCTTAAACATATACCTATAAATAGCAAAATCAGAGAAACGGATTCAATTTGTCCTCTTAATTTTTCCAGAGCTGTTTATATACTGTAGGTATGAAATTATATACTGACATATCCTGTGTGCGCTTACCTGCGGTTTCCATTTGTGGTAGCTTGTTAGCTCATAGCACCAATGCAAAACTGTAGAGGCAACTTTCAGACATGCCTCAGCTGACCGGGTTATTTC
The DNA here is from genome assembly GCF_023375975.1 of Astyanax mexicanus. NCBI lineage: Eukaryota > Metazoa > Chordata > Actinopteri > Characiformes > Acestrorhamphidae > Astyanax > Astyanax mexicanus. The sequence goes on along the minus strand of NC_064418.1, from coordinate 13,588,429 downwards.
AGTATATAAGAGTAAATTGGGAACATACAGTATGATTTGTGGCTAATCTGATTTTTATTTGTTCTGAGGCAGCTGCTTTTACAATTACAGAAATCTGTTCAATTCCTGGGACATGAGCTTGACTTGATTACCATTGATACCATGACTGTCATTGGCCAGCTGCCATTAAGGGGGTTCCTATATCAATTCTGACTGATTTATTTGTCAGTCTATTTTTCAGTTCTACTTCTGAAAATTCAGAATCTCTAACACTCCGTTCAAAGGCTCAAACCAGCTGGATCAAGGGGCTTAGACCCCTTTTTAACCCTGATTATTTTATCCAGGTACATTTTCATTTGGTATTCAAATCTGAATCCAGTTAGTCTGACTAGCGCATCACATGCAAATCAACTCTTAATACAACATCCAATTGCAATTGCCGTTCCTTGTTCTGGAGTGTTCCCGTTCCATGGAAAATGAGGGCGGCTGGCTTGAAAAGGGCAATTTTGAATGGTGTTGCTCATTTGCTTAAGCCTAGAGGAAGGCGCCGAGTTCAGCAGACGTTGGCTCGTTTCACACACACTCACTTTTTAATTTAGGGAGAATTTACTGGTATCTAAACAAAATCCCATTTAAACCCTTTTTATAGAAGCAATAAAATGCCATTACTACATGCTTAAAGAAGTCCTGAACTATGAACAATCTTTTCCTTCAGTAACATGCTGTAATGCAGTTGTGAAAAATGTGTTTGATTGCATAACATCAAGTGAGCATTTCAAAATTTACAGTATCAGTAACACTTTATTGGGAATTATTCCATAGTTTTTGTAGATTGTTTGATAGTATGTCAGTTTCACATCTTGGTTGAAAGTGGATTGCTCTCACCCCTCCCCTGTTTTCGCATCATTGCTCCCTAACAGCTCAACATGAAGTCACACTGTTTTCAATGTAGAGGTAAATGTTTTATTTCTTTGTATAATAAATTAAATATCAAATATTTCTAATTGCATTTTCAACATGAAAAAAACTGTAAAAAGGCAAATACAACAGGCTCTAAGCCCAGAAAGCATAACATAACAAGGGGCCGAATTCTCAAAAGCTTTAAGTTGTTTTGTTATACTGCTTTGGGGAAAAAAGTCTTAATCTTCATAGTTTCTTTAATTTACCAAATCGAAAACTTCTAGAATATAATCAAAAGGAAGATGGATGATCACAAGCCATCAAACTAGATTGAACTGCTTGAATTTTTGCACCAGGAGTAAAGGCATAAAGTTATCCAAAAGCAGTGTGTAAGACTGGTGGAGGAGAACATGCCAAGATGCATGAAAACCAAGGTAATTCCACCAAATATTGATTAAAAACTTAATGACTGAACTTGATTTCTTTGCATTTTTTGAGGTCTGAAAGCTCTGCATCTTTTTCGATATTTCAGCCATTTCTCTTTATTTTCTGCAAATAAATGCTCTAAATGTCAATACTTTTATTTGGAATTTGGGAGAAATGTTGTCTGTAGTTTATAGAATAAAACAACAATGTTCATTTTACTCAAACGTAAACCTTTAAATAGCAAAATCAGACAAACTAATTCAGAAACTTGAGTGGTCTCTTAATTTTTTCCAGAGCTGTATTGTGAGTCAGATTTATTTATTTGCACTATTTGCACTGCATTGTGTTTGTGATGAATGGATCAATAAAAATGTTTTAAAATGACTAAAATGGCTACAAATTCTACTGACAGTGCAAAATAATAGCTTTTCTTTCACACTGTGAAGCTCCATCTTATCTCAAAATCACCATCTCAGTTGATCAGGTTTAGGTCAGGGGATTGTGGAGGACAAACACTTTTTTTTGTTCACTTTGTAATTCCGTATGTGTTCCTTTATAGTTTTCATGTCTTCAATATGAATCCACAATTTAGAAAATTAATTAAATAAAGACAAACATTGAATAAGAAGAGATGTATCCCAACTTTTGACGGGTATTAAATATACTTTTTAGAATACATCTAAACATTTTAAGTAAAAACAACTAATAGAATAGAATTCCCCTCTTACAACACTAATGTCTCAACCTGACCCCAGGTCTCAGGTTTTGAATGTGAAATAGACCAGCACTTGCAAAACATCTGACTAGTCATCACAGTCATGGATCATATGAGTTGATGTAATGGACTGCATGGGGGTTACACAATGACTCCCTTTACAGAACGGGTTTAAAACTAATGAAGCTTACGCTGACGCACCACATGTTAAGGAACAGAAACTAGTATTATGTTTCATGAAAACTAAAGAACACTGCAGTTCCTCCTGCAATTGACTATGGATGTAATTTCTACCTGAGTCAATCATGTCTGTCTGTTCACATGGACAATACCCAGGCAGATGCTACCAGTCACAATAAATACCAACCACTGCACTGTCCACTTTGGGTGATAATGCCTTCTATGGCATATCGCTGGTATTCACACGCAAGACTGTGTATCGAGGAATGCTAAAGCACAACTTTAGAAATTAAATATTGGTAACACTTTACTTGGATGGTCCATTTGGTGGCCTCTTTGATGCTCAACTGACATTCAACTAACATTCAACTACATGTCTATTAAATGCAAATGAACTAAAAGGTGAAAGTAAATGATTCTCTATTGAATATAACCCTACATTCAACTCTAATCCAAATATAATCTTAATATTTTAGGATTGGGTTTAGGGTTAGATTAGGTTAGGGTTAGGGTTAAGTGTAGGGTTCAATTTTAGGGTTGATTAAGGGTTAAGGTTAGGGTTAGGTGTAGGGTTAGGTTCTATTTTTAATCATTTACATTTAACATAGGGTTAAGTTAAATTTAATGGACATTCAATTCAGTGTTAGTTGAATGTCAGTTGAGCATCAACAAGGCCATAAAATGGACCATCCAAGCAAAGTGTTACCGAAATGTTCCATCCTTCCATTTGGCCAAATCTCACTCACAAGATAACATCTTACAACTTATTCAGATCTAGACTTTCTTAAGCTGTCCCCTTAGGTAACACATCTGCAGTTCACTACCTTTTGGTATGTGTGTATACATTTTGCTTAAATGTTGCTTTAGTGCCTTTTTTCTGGGTTTCTTTTAAGAGATTTCACATATTTTTTCCACCCTGCACTGTGAATGTTAACATGTTGTGTTATAATTTGTTTGTGTGGTTTTAGTTTAAGCAGACTGTGTTCGTCTATTGTTGTGACTTAGATGGAGATCAGAACACATTTAGTGGCCAATTCATGCAGAAACCAAGTAATCCCAACGGGTTCACACACTTTTTCTTGCAACTGTAATATGAGAATCTGCTTGTGCCACATGTTTTCATGACAACGAGGTAGGTCCGAGCCACAAGTTCCAACACCTCAGTTGCCGAGTATAATATGGAAATATGTGCCAACACAACAGTTCCTAAATATAATACAACACACATACTGAGCTGCATGTGCTAACATTTACGATTTCCTGGATTCCGATTCTAAACAACATTCACCACAATTCCGCATGGCCTATGCTGAGTCTCAGCCGATGCTACTGTACATCAGCTGAACCGATTGTATATACTATCTGTGTATATTACATATATGTATCGGGTTACGTTTGATATCAAACACACACTCACAGGCACATGCCCTGCCTTAACACTGTCTACGCAGTGAGATTTCTTCTATAGCTTAAGGTTAAGTCGCACTAACAGCTCTCTCGCTTTCTCTCTCTCTCTCTCTCTCTCTCTCTCTCTCTCTCAGTCTCTCTCTCAGTCTCTCTCTCTCTCTCCTTTGAGAACTGAAGCAATTTATTCCACTGCTGACAGAGAAATCATCTCTCGCTGAAGTTGCCCGGCAAGACTGCCCACGCCTGCAGAACACACACACTCTCTCACGTCCACACACACACTCTCACAAACACACACACAACTCACGAACACACACACACTCTTGTGCATGCGAATGCTTGCCTGACTCCTTGCTATCCACTCATAGTTTTATGAGTTTTACACTTTCATCTATATAGACACATAGAAACAGTTCATTTCTTTTATATATACATTCATTTTATTTTAGCCAAGCTTTTGTAAAGGTTTTGGCATCCTATTATCATTGTCCAAGATTAATTACTCTTCATTTAAAACAATGACACAGCATCTAATAACTTACTAAATATAAAACACAACATTTTCAGCAAATACTGTATTGACTATTAAGTTACTCTATCCTTCACTATATTGACCTGTGTACGATTCTGTAGTTTTGAAAGGATCTTAAATAAAGTTGGTGCAGTATACTGTAATTGTAATACTGCATACTGCAGATATACTAAGTTCCTTCTGTAAGCAAGAGTAGTAAAAATAGTTTTTCCTGCTTTTGTTGGAGTAACTTTTACTCTTTACTATCTAGAGGAGACTTTATACTAGATTTTGCAGCAATGCTGTGTGAGGATTTGTTTATCGATATGTTTATTTGTGAACCATTCAATTTTAGATTTTGCTTTATGTTTTGGTTCATTGTCTTGTTGGAAGATAAATCTCCGTCCCAGTCTCAGGTCTTTTGCAGGCTCCAACATGTTTTCTTCCAGAATGGTCCTGTATTTGGCTCCATCAATCTTCCCATCAATTTAAACCATCTTCCCTGTCCCTGCTGAAGAAAAGCTGGCCCAAACCACGATGCCACCATCATGTTTCACTTTGGGGATTGTGTGTGTTCAGGGTGATGAGCTGTGTAACTTTTCAGACACACAAAGCACTTTGTATTTAGAGAAATACACTTTAACTTTGGTTTGATCTGACCACAGCACCTTCTTCCACATGCTTCCTGTACAAACAGCACTTCTTATTTCTTTCTTTCAACAGTGGCTTTCTTCTTGACACTCTTCCATAAAGGCCAGGTTTGTGCAGTGCACGATTTATAGTTGTCCTGTCGACAGAGTCCCCCACCTCAGCTGTAGATCTCTGCAGTTTATGCAGAGTGATCATGGGCCTCTTGGGCACCCAAGTTTTTCACTCACATACTCTGTGTACTCTGTGACCTGACAATAAAAATCTTGAATCTTGTTCACGAAAAATTACAATTTCATATCTTTATGTTTGAAGCCTGAAATGTGGCAAAAAGGTTGAAAAGTTCAAGGGGGGCGAATACTTTTGCAAGGCACTGTATATAACATGACATATTTTTATATACTGTTATGGGAATTTATTCCTTCTGTCACTGAGCACACACACACACACACACACACACACACACACACACATATAAACACACCACAGCTCCTGTAGCTTTCCGTGAGATAAACCCATTGGACAAGCTGATTTTTGGAGCAGGTTCACCAAGCTGTTTGGCCATGCTTGATCGTTTCTGTCACACACGCACACACACATGCGCACACACAAACACACACATACACACTTGCACACTCACAGAGTCCTGAGGTGAGGTAGCGGCAAGGCCATTGTTGATTACTCTGTCCAGTTCAGTGTGGTGGCTGTGGCTCTGAGGGGAGAGCTGTGTGGCACGGCTACAAATCAAACTGGACATTACTGTTTGTTTACCAATTCCTCACAGAAAGGGAGAGCGAGGAGTGTGTGTGTGTGTGGGGGGGGGGGGTGTAGGTAGGAACTGTGGAGATAACTGGGCAGGGATGGACACAAAGCCAGCGTACCTTGTTTTGTTCTTTGTTCAGAGCTTCCACATTTTGCCAGTTGCATTGTTTCTCCAATGGATTGTAGGTAAACTGTGGACAAAGGAAGTTTAACACAAAACACAGGCAGTCGAAAAAAGTACTTAACAAAAACTCCTGCCTCTCTGTTTGGTGATACAAGCAAACTTGTGACATAATTGGTCGAAAAGAGTGAAGCAGTAGATAGATTATTAGGATGTCTGTTTAGTAGATGGTTCAAACTCAAACTGGTGCATTGCTTAGTCCAAATAGACATCGTTTTACTTCATAATGTCATTCTTTACATGTATAATACATATGTTGGGCTATTTTTTTAATTAAGTGGCTTAAAAAATAAATGAATGAATGGATGGATGAATGAAAGTTATATTTATAGTATTATAGCATATTTATGATACTTAGTCAACATACACTGGCGATTAGTAGCAACCAGCTGCAAACAGCCTACTCTCAACCAGAAACAACCACCCATCTGTAACACTGCATTGCACAGTTCATACATAGTACATGTCTGGGCATACAGGTATTTACACATTCACACACAAACACACATACAAATTCAGATGAACTCATCAACTCACACAAGGTCATTTTTAAAGTACCTAATTAACTGGAGAATTCATGGAAACTCTACACAGATTTGAAGAGACTTGAACCAAAAGCCCCAGCTAAGCTGTGCTAACCACCAAGTCGCCATGCTTCCTCAAACCCCTGTGACCCCTCAAACACAATTGCAAATACATACATTTGCATGCAACAGTAGAAAAAAAAAACAACCATTTATTTCTTGGCTACTTGGATGAATTACCTTTTATATTTTAGGGATTAGGGTGCTAAACAGGTATTTATAATATAAGAACAACAACATAATAAACAAAACATAATGCTTTTATACATTCCTGCATTTTGCGAGGCTAAAGAGGGTCCAACACAGTACTATTTCCTGTCCCATGACTTTTTTATGTCCATGTAGAATTGTTGCCTTTACTACATGAATGATAAAGGGTTAATGGAGGGTTATTGAGTAAATGCCATAGAAATATTATTCACAAAAGTCATAAAAATGCTTAAAGAGAATATATAAATATTTTCACACACAGATTAGCTTTATGATGTTAGCTTGTGCTAAATGGCAAAACAAAAACAAGCAAGATCATGCTTAACTGTGATAGAAGCACAAAACTCATTATTTAAAGTACCTACATCTCCATCATCTGCTGACTTGCCACGGACAGTAGGTACAGATCCCTCCCTCAGACAAAGTCTGCTAGCTAATCCTCCTATGTAGTGGGTGGATCTCCAGAGAGGGTTGATCATGGGTAGGGGTGGTTGATGGGTCAGAAGCAGTGAAGACCCAAGTGGAAATATAAATCATGTAAATAATATATGTCCCCTTAACTGTTTGCTTTGCCTCATAAAATGCTTCTGGGTGTACATTAAATTATCTTGTAGATGGTTCTTTAAAGAAACTCATTACCAAGGGCTTGATTAAATTGGTGAAAATATTTTGTAGACAGTTCTTTATTGCATTGAAAAGGGTTTGGCTACAGTTAGGTGTCCAATAACTCAGTTTTAGTACCATATTAAACCCCTTTGCTTGAAGAGAAGAATCACAGATTGGTTTTAGTTCACAATTATTGCAGCTTCCTTTTCAAGCATACCTCTTCCATTATAGCACTGAGTAGGAGGAAAGGCAGTAGGGAGTGGATGGCCTGCACTATTCTGGTCCATGTGGGAGCTGCCCCAACCCCCCAGTCACTCATAAGATGGAATATTTCTATCTGCTCTAAGACTAGCGCTCAGATCAGGTTTTATTAGGCTGAGATAGAGTGTAGACTGGTGATACAGAAATATATTCAGGGCATGCTATGTGCGAATAGTCAGGCCTATTTAATTAACCTCAACTCATATCATTTGTTTTTGTGCAGCGTATTAGAGCTGGATCCAAAGCTAACACTCACTTTAGCCTTATGCCCAATCTTAAACCTAAAGCAAACCTAATACTTTGATATTTTGATCCTAAGCTTGGCATCAACTGCAAACTTAAACTCAACACCTACTCATACCTTAGCCTAAACTCTAAACCTAACACCCACTCAAACCTTAACCTCAGCTCTAAACCTAGACCTAACACTCACTCAAACCTAAACTTCAACTCTAAACCTAAACCTAACACTCACTCAAACCTAAACCTCAACTCTAAACCTATTACTTACATTAACCATAATCTTAACCCTTAACCTAACATTCTCTCTAACTTAAACATCAAATCTAAACCTATAACCTATAAATTTTAACCTCAACTCTAAACGTAAACCATACACTCACTCTTTTGATCCCAATCTTAAAATCAACCTCAAACTTGAATCTAGTATTCACTCCAACCCTTAGGCCTAACACTCAAACCTTAATCTCAGCTCTAAACCTGAATCTAACACTCATTGCAACCTTATACTCAACTCTAAACCTAAACTTAACACTCATTCTAACCTTAAGCTCAACTCTAAACATAAGTCTAACAATCATTCTAACCTTAACCTTAATTTCAAACCTAACATTCACTCAAACCTTAACCTCAAATCTAAACATAACACTTCCTTAAACCATAATCTTAACTCTAAACCTTAACCTAACACTCACTCAAACTAAAAGCCGAACTCTAAACCTAAAAGTTACACTTATTCTAACTCTAACTTTAATCTTAACCCTAAATGGACACTTACATCTCTAACCATAACCTTAAACTAAAGTTTAAATCAAGTCTAAACCAATATCCATTTTAACCATAATCTCATCTTTAGGCCTAACCATAACACTCACTCTTACCTAAACCTCAATCTCAACCCTAAACATAACACTCACTCTAACCTTAAACTCAACTCTAAACCTGAACCCAATGCTGGCTCAAACTCTTAATCCATCATCAATCCTAAACCTAACCTAAAAACTAAACTCACTCTGACACTTATGTTAGCTTTACATTCTCACTTACTCCTAACCTCAATCTCAACCCTAAACATAACACTTACTCTAACACTAACTCTATCTTTAAGCCTAAACCTATTCCTAACTCTCACTCTAGCCCTAACGCTTTTCTAAACCATAAACCTAAATCTGAGACCTAAACTCAAATCTAAACCTCTAACACTAACATTAATCTCAAGTCTAAACCCAACACTTACCCAAACTCAATGCAGTATCTTACCATTATCTTTATCTAAACCCTAATCCTAAACCCTCAACCTAAAAAACTAAACCCTCAGCTAAATCCAAGCATGAATGTAAGGCTGCGTATCAGAAGCAGCTCGGCAGTAATATGAGAATAAAGTCTGCAGATCTGGAGTTAATTAGAGATGAATGAAGCTGCAGTGAAGTGGAACTGTTTAGTGCAGGTATGCAATTTGATTTTGACTAAATAGTGGTGTGAGATAAACTATTTAGAGGTCGGTACACAGAGGCGTAATCATGAATCTGCTGCTTCTGAGAGAATATTAAGTGTTTAATTCATAACACAATGGAGACATCAAGCAATGATAATCATGCTGAACAGTAGAGTGGTTAAGGAGCAATTTGAGAACAAATCTTCATTGAAATGTTTAAAAACAATGTTCCTGGAATGAAGATTGGAAGGGGGTTGCATATTTCTCCCTCTACAGTGTCTAACATCATTAAACAATTCAAACAATTACCAGTGATCCCTGATCTGTCTGACAGAACCGTCATTCAATAACAACACAAACTATCTATAGCTGATAGAAACACATGAGCAAGGGTTTATATTGGAAAACTTGGTAAAGAGTTACATTCACTAATGCGACTTACTGTTAGACTTTGTTTTGCAAAACAGAAGGCTTACCCATATTAGCCATGCCAAGAAGTGGCAACTTCTTTGTGCTCGGTGGCATCTGGGATGGACCAGCAACACAGTGTGAATGTGTTTTGTGGTCAAACGAACCAGTATTTCAGATCCTTCGTTTTTGGAAGACATGGATGCCATGAGCTGCCGGCACTCCTGTCCTGTCACAATCAAGGATGTGTCAAAACAGCTTCTTCAGCCTGATGCCATCAGGGAGGAGACTGCAGAGTCTTGGGGCTAGGACCAGCAGACTGAGAAACAGACAACTATTGCACTATTGTTTTCTGTCTACTGATGTGTATTTGTGTATTGTACATATATTGTCTCCTATTCTTTTATATTATATATCTATTTTTGTACTTGCTGTAATTTTTGGGAAGGAAAGTAACATAATTTCAATTCTCTGTGTGTCCTGGACATATGCAGTATTGACAATAAAACTACTTGACTTGAAAGAAATAAGATGACAAAAACAACCCCCCAACTGGATGCACACCTTACTTACTACTTACTTGAATTTCTTGTCCTCTTAATGTGTTTGAGAGCATCAGTTGTAAAGATGTGAAGAGGTAGAGTTGGTATACAGTGAATAGCCCTATTGGAGTAATGTTGTAATACATATTATGGAAAGAACTACTCAACTAAGTAAAAAAAAGAATACTTTAATAAATTAAGGTCAGTTAATAAATTAAGGTCAGTCAATTAAAAACTTTGAAAGTATCCTCAAGTGCAGCCACAAAGACCATCAAAAATGCTATGATGAAACTGGCTCTCATCAGATGATGCAACTGGCTCCAGGAAAGGAAGACCAAGAGTTACCTCTGTTGTACAAGGTGAGTTCATCAGGATTATCAGTCTCATAATCCACAAGTTAACAGCACCCCAGATAAGAGCACCTAAATGCTTTACAGTATTTTGGTATGTTTAACACGTTTAAGTTACTACATGATTCCTTATGTGTTCCTTCATATTCTGAAAGATTTCAGTAAAAAAAAAAATAAGAATTGAACGAGATGTTGTGTCCAAACTTTTGACCGGTAGCCTTTATTAATACATTAAATAAAGCTGATCAAACCAAACTTAAAATATCTTGGATTCACACAGTCTGCAACCAGTCTTAAGGTGGTGGTCATCTGAGGTTCACTCTCTTGTGAAGGACCACACCCCTCTGCAGACTGCAGATTTGAGAGTGAGTGTATGAAGGCAGTTCATTCTGAATGCTGATTTTGTGGCTAAGACTTGCTGAAAGTGGAAAAAGTTTAACTTGGACATGAACATCAAGCTGGACTGAGAACATCTGAAGATGAAGGCATTTCTCAGATTTGCCAGCGGGGGGAAGCTACTCGGTCTGAAAGCTCACATTCTCTCCACAAAAAAAAAAAAAACATCTGAGGAACAGCCCGGGCTGCTCACATTGAGATGCAAGTTTAACTCACTCTGAGACCAGTGAAAACTTACAGGGCCCTAGATCTTACAAGTGTCACAATGCTCATTGCTATCTTACACTCCACCAGTTGGCAGCTATGCAAACTTTTACATCAACAATAAAAATAGAATGAATAAGCTTGAACCATCAGGTCAGTTTCCTCTGCTAAGAAGCGTTGGACATATTCAAGTACTTGCGCACTTGAAATAGCAATGTTCCAAAGTTAGAGCACACCTGTCCCTTAAAAGGATTGTCAAGTGACTCACTGATTATTTTATAGCATATTATGCACAAAATGCATGCTCAACTAAATAAGAGAATGTGTACATGCTTCTGCAAACTGCATACTTTTCCCAACGTTATGATAGCAAAGACACTCTGATTTGTACAATGTATAATAAGCAATATTGAACACTCATCATTTATTATTACTAACATTAAAACCACTGGCAGGTGAAGTGAAGAACATTGATTATCTTGGTTATTGGTTCCAATCAATCTTTCACTTGTCAGTAGGTGGATATATTAGGCAGCAAGTAAACAGTCAGGTCTTTATCCCCGTGTCTTTTTATATATTTTTTACATATCAACTGTGCATAACATCATAACATATACTAATTAACTCATTATAACGACTCCTAAAACGTAGCATTAACTGTTTAATCCAAACATGATTTTAAACCAATGACTGTTTAAAAAAATGGTCATTGTTTTAAACTAATCACAACATACAAGCTATAAAAAATTTAATATTTCCTCTGTAGTTATCAAAAAATTGTTTCACACAATGCAAGTTCAATGAAGGAAAATGTAGATTTTTTTATTGAATTAAAAAGAGCATATTGTTAAGTTTGACAGTGTATCTTACTTTGTGTGAATGAGAGATCATTCCTTGAAGAGCAAGTAACATGTGTTTAGTTCTACGCAATTTTCTGAATTGGGACTGGACAAAAGTTTCAATTGTGTATAGGGCAAAATTGAGTTCCATTCATTTGAGTTCCATAGCCATGCCTAGCACAACTAGCAACAGACCTTAGAGTTATTTATATATATATATATATATATATATATATATATAGATATATATATATATATATATATAATTACATGGTAATAACAGCATTAGATCTTATTCTGACATAATTTTTTTTGTCATCTGACGTCATGACCACCATTCAACCTGGAATTAACATCTACTAACGTTGGTGGCCAGTTGGGTGATTAATTATCAAGTTTAATTATCAAGTTATGAGTTGACTAGCTAGTTCTGTACATCAGTTTTCGGAAATAAAAAGTATTTTGTTCCCAACAGCTACCATATTTAATAACTTCCTATCATTTTAATCAATATTAATTAAGATAGTTTGCTTGACGATTGTTGCTTTGGCAATAAACAACCAACAGCCCATATATGACCTTGGACCACCAACATTTGCACTTCTCTGGAAATGACTCAGTGTATCCTAAATTCTACAAATCCTGTTCTATAACTCCTCAGGTTTTAGAAGCATCAGAAGTGCTTTATTTTCCATTTGCCTTTCCATTGCCAAACAACATAGCTCACCATTAGCCCTTTCAGTTCTGTCACGTTGGCTTATTTCTACATGTATAAATTCAGTAAACGAGGAGAGTTAGGTTAAAAGTAACTGTTTTTTAGCCATAGGAACATTCCCTGGACATAAAGGGCATAGCTTATCATTTCAACATGTAGCTCAGTCCAGGAACATTTAGCAATTTATACTGCAGCACAATCCTGCAAAAAGCCTGCGATAGTTACATCGGATCTGGACTATTTGTAGTTTTTTTTTTTTTTTTTTCAGATACAGAGTAATGCCAGTCTTTTCTTTAGCCTTACTTTGTTGCTCAAGCCTTGATGTGATCAAGAATTCAAAGGATTGAATTCACTAAAGCTTTCTGAGCAGAAAAAAAAAAATTAAACTCAAGTATTCTGGTATACCTTACAGAGGTTTAACTGATCGACAAGTGTGAGGACAGTATCTTAAGATTTTAAGATGTTAACGAAGTTCACCTCTTCTGTGAAAGTTCCTTAAAAGAAAAGGTAAAAATAGAAAGTAATTTTAAGGAAATGAAGATGCTTTTTGAAGAATACCCCATTTTCCCAGTTACTTTCAGGCACCTACCCGAGTTCATGAAAGTGCACTTTCATCTTCAGAAACTTCCCAACTCATATTTCTTTCCTCGCCTTGACTAACTTTGAGACTTGGGTTGAGGTGTTGCATGAAAAACACATCGTTGTCGGAAGCGACCGAGAGTTCCTTCGCCTGTAGCGAGCCTGATGAGGTAAATAAGAGGTCAGCGGGGGCGGAAAAAAATACCTCACCGACCGACTCACTCCTTTGCTAATCCCCCCATCCAACATCTCTCTCTTTCTTTCCTTCGTTCCACTGCTACACTCCACTCCACCTTCTCTCCTCCCTCCGTGTTTCTGTTTGACTGGTTAATCCCCCTCTCCGTTATGAGAGCGGCCAGGCATGCAGGGGAAGAAGGAAGGATTCTGAGAGTACAAGTTATGGCCACATGTTCTTTTTCACTTTCTGGCGTTCCCTCTGTTTCTCTGCCTCCGCCCCTATCCTTCTACATTCTGTTTCTTTTGGTATGGGTACAAATACTGTAAAACGTGGTGTAAGATGCCGAGTAAGCCAAAGGCAATACTCTTTGACCTTCTGTGTACTTCATGTGTTCGATGGTTTACTTGTCAAAGGCCATCTATTACCTACCCAAATGGAATCTAATGGAAATGAGCCTCAGCTTCCAAGGAGTCCATTGATTTCTGCAGAAAAAGTCATTCCTATATTATACTCAGCAACCGGGATGTTGGCACATATGGCTTGGTCTAATTGTCATATTACACTCGGAAAACAAGGTTTTGGCACATGTACCACTTCTGTCAGTTGTGAGCCAAACATTTGGACCAGAATTTAAGTTAGAATAGAATAGAATTTAGGAATAGAATAGAAGTTAGGCTGATGCCATTCAGGCTTGGCGTATGGTATTCAATCTAGAAACGCCAAGAGTAATTTTCATTGGAAGAAACTATGTGACTGTCATTATAGCAACTGCTTGGTAGGAAGGTCCAATCCCATTTATTATAAACGTAATGTTACCTATCTATTTTGCATTTTCACACCAGGGGGTAAGCTATCCAGATTCTTGTTGGCATAAAGGGGTAAGTTAAAATGTTGGGGCTACATCGCCTATGAACTGAATTTTTTGGAAAGGAAACCTTTAAACTAAGGTTATAATAAATCACCTGGAAAGATGATGGTGCAAGCAGTCAAAAAAAAAACACAAATATAGCTAGTATTTTCTAGCTACCCAACTAGCTAGCTAGCTACATTTCCTGATTTTCTGTTCTACCCTAAATAGAGCAACGGCTGTTAGTTCTTGTAAGTTTAGCTCTCTATCACTTAAGAATTAGCAGGGGACAATTATAAATAATTGTTGTATCTTCCTTCCACCTTATTCATATATATATATATATATATATATATATATATATATATATATATATATATATATATATATATATATAATGCTGTAAACGTAACTAAATGTAAAAAAGTAGCAAGATGGCTGAACTTTTTTTAATCGCTTTTGTATCACAACAGATTGGCAGGTATTCTTTTTAATTCATTAATTAGTTAATTTATTTATATTATATGAGTTCATAAAGGGATGTCCTATTTCTTATAGGTAAAAGATTTCAACGACTTCCCCTTTTATGTAACTTGGTTCCAAAGGAAAGGGCGACACTTGTAAACAAGGGAAAGGGATACAAATGAGAAATGGAATTGGACCTAAATGTAACCAATCTCGCTCTGCGACAAATCCCCCAGTTTCACACTTGGCATAATGCGGTTAGGACGGGTGAAAGGCCTCCATGATGAGTGTTTGTCCGTGGAATTATCCGCTGATTGCTTTATTTCTTCCTAAAGTCCTTCAATCTGCCATAATGAGCTCGGCACTTATCCGAGCAGCCATCAGGGGACAAATCCAATTTAGCTCGTAAAATAAGCAAGATGGCCAGGCCTCCACATCTCAGACTTTGGAATGCAGTCTGGTGTTGCTTGTCGGCTTGCAAGTGATGAACGTTCCCACAAGACCCTCTGAGAGAAAGGGTGGAGCGGTGGAGTCTATTTTACCTTTGGATAGCGATGAAACGGTGGAAGAAAGATGCACTCTTGGGGTAAAGGTCATTATGAGCTGGAATATAGTGATCAAGTAGGATCCGGAACAGTGGAGCAAGGGCAGCATATGTATTGTCAGTGCTTCTGCTTTGCTTTATTCTTTTCATTCGAAGCTAAATTTGACTTACACTGTACAATATATGGGCAAAAGTATTGGGGCACTGGCTCATTAATTGTTTTCTTCTAAAATCTAAAATATTAAAAAGAGTTTCTACTGCTTCTTTGGAGTAAAATACTACTGGTATAATTTCTGAATGGTCCATTATAGAAGCTCAACTTACATTAAACTGCATGTCTATTAAAAGCACCTAAACTCTAGGGTAAAAGAAAATCATTCTCTATTGAATGTAACCCTACACTCAACTCTAACCCTTTAACTCTAATCTTAACATTTTTAATTAATTGAGGTCAGGTTTATGGGTTAGAGTAAGGTTAGATGTAGGGTTAGGTTCTGTACAGAGTAATTCACATTCAAGTAAGAGTTCAGTTGCATTTAATAAACATTTAGTTGAATGTTACTTGAATGGAAGTTGAGCATCTATGAAACATACAGTATGTAACAAACCATCCATATAAAGTCTTACTAGACTTTCTACCTGATTTTGGAGCATTGTTGTGAGTGAGGTCAAGATATTGGACAGTCAACACACCACCTCATCCCAATCCATCAGAAAAAAAAATTGGATTGAGCTCCACCATTCCAAAGAATGCAGTTCCACTGCTTCACAGTTAGAATATTCAACAAATAATAGTAACTAGAGATCAGAAGCTGAGGACCTTGGATCCCAGAGTCTATGACTGGACTGAAGAATGTTTTGGTCAATTAGAATGTCACCTCACTGCATTCTAATTCATTTGAATAAAGTTTTAATTCAAATCATTGGCCCTTTGTTGCTACATTGTGGCAACAAATCAAATACTGGGCGGAGTCCCTTTGTTATTCATATTGATTGGTTTGTAGAATGTAAGTCCTGAGTTTGGCTTGGAGTTGCTTTGCCAGGTGTTGTGAAAAATTCTAGATCTCTGTCAGAATCTGACTCCCCTTCATGTACAAAAGCACCAAGCAGAACGAGTGTAAAAGATTATCATCAGATTCCTTTTATTTCTTTTAATAAGTTAGGGTTCATCTACTGTTGCAGTAAATAAATAAATTCCCAGTCTAAGCGCTTGTGCTCCTACTGCTATTTGACTGTTTGTCTGTACACGAAGGGGAGTCAGATTTTGGCACCACTTTTTTTCCTCTGGTTTGTTCAAAGAGTGACTCAACTTCCTGTTATTGGTCTGAAAGTCTTATACATCTAGAAAGTGCTTTGACACTGCAGATGAACCAAGACCACCTCTATTGAAATAAACTTTGGTTCTTTGGTCGGGAACCATGGCTAACAGACCCCTGCTTTCACACCTACTATTTTGATTCGGACCAAACTGACCAAGTCTGAAAGTCTGGACCAAACAATTTGGGTGTGAAAGCACCTTTGAACCATTGGCTTTACTAAAGAACCCTCGAAGACGAAGGTTTTTGTCCAAAAGTTCTCATTAAAGCTCCACTAGGTAGGATTGAGATTTTGTGCTCGTGGGCTCCCCCTACAGTTGTAGAGTGTAATAAATGTTTCAGGCGGATTAGTTTCTCTTTCTCGTTTTCTGGCTTTCACAGACATATTCTGTCTCTTTCCAGCTTCTGCCAGAGTGTCTGTATGTTAGTTTGTAAAGAATGAACCAGTAGTCCTTGTAGAACTGTTAGAACTAAAGGTCAGAAAGCAGGTCGCAGTTCTCGTGAGCGTTGGTCGCGGCCGCCTCGGAAAACATACAGAGTCTGGTTTGAGCTCAAAGGAGCTCCGGCACAGACACAGAGCACCGCTATTCCTCCTATTACACCTCAATGGAGCGTTGCAGTGAGTTTCAAGCTGTAATTTTACTTCTTTAAAAAGATTAAAAAAAAAAATCCTACCTAGGGCTGCTTTAAGTGTAAATCTGCTGATGTGTTGTTTATGAAATTAACTCAATACAACTATATGCATATTTCAAATTCGCTTTGCTTTAGATGTAAAAAAGGTAAACTGTAGCTCCCGAGACATCAAAACAAAAAGAGCTGCTAACGTCAGTTCTAGACATACTGTATTCGCCTCTGAGCTGTTCATTCTGACATTCACTGTCTTTCTACTGGAGAATCTAATGGTGTGTCTTGTTTAGGAACCACCTCCTGCTGTACGAACTGTGCTTTGAAAACCTGATCTTTAATCTTGAAAAGATCAGACTATCTGACATAGCCTCCAGGATCAGATTGCACAACAAGATATGGTGCTGTTGCTTGTCTTGCATTACAAGATCATTATATTGACCCATTATATTGAACTCCTCACACCTTGGAAAAATGGCTGGCAAAATGTATCGAGGCCATGTGCCTGAATTTAAACAGGACATTAACGGCTATGAGGTTCATGCTGGACTTTTGTGCTTAGATATATGAAATAAATATTAATTTCACTGTTTTAGTTCATTTATCCTCTTCATTGAGCTGATTCAGTTAGATTTTCCCTAATTTTGAATTATACTGAAATACATTTTAACTCCAGGGTAAAACTCTTTTTAATCTTAATTTAGGGACGGGTGGGGCTATTGCTACCAAACCATGAAATTTATACGAAGAGACATCTGCCTAGAAAGACACAAAACTATCAATTGGGACGGGACTAAAATGATCAGACTACTGCTGAGCTCAGTGAAAAATGAAGGTACTAATTAAACCTGTAATTTTCTCAGGGGATGATAGAGAACAGCCCTGACATGACCAACTGGACAAGAGTAAAATCACTAAGGTATCCCTGAGAAAGAGAACCCAGAATTACCCCAGAAACCCACGTACCCCCTACCCCTTGTTTTCGAGTGTAACCCTTCCTCTTGCAACAGAATTACTTTTTACAAGGGGTTAAAAATATGAACCTAAGAATTGGGACAGCCCTTAAATGACCCAAAAGGAGCTAAAACTATCTTTTAGTAGCTTATATTTTATTTATTTTATTTTTTCTGTCTCACCTTAAATGCTGTAGCTCTGCCTTCTGTTGCACCATTTAAGGTGGAACGGGAAAGTTAGCTAGCTAGCGTTTTTGTAACACTTGTTATAAAGAAAATGGCCATGAAACATTGAAACTACACATTAAACTATGATACTATATAGGGCTTCAAATAATGACTATTTAATTAGTCAACTAATTTGCTTTTATTAGTCTATTAGTCACAATTTTTTTTTTCATGCCCTCCATTTGTACTTCCTACTGGGGAGAACAGCTAAACTTTTAGGCCCCAAGACTACTTTTGCAATACATTTTAATAGTTTGACGTATGTATGTTAAACTAATTTATTTTATACAATTATACTATTATTACAAAGTATATTATAGGAAACATTCACATAGGCAGAATGGGTGGAGATTTTAGAACACTTGTAAGCATTTTTTTCCTTTTATTTCCTTTTTTTAAAGGTTTATATTTTTATTAAAGTCTAAGCATGAGGGGAGGCCAATCAGTATGCTCAGGATTTGTCACTTTCTCACTATGTGTGTGTGTCTTCCTCTTTTATAGTTGACTAATTGCTGGAACCCTAGTACTATAGTGGTTACCGTAATTTTTCTTTGGTTGCTTGTGCCGCCATCTTTCCAGTAATTCTGAAAGCCTTCTGTTTTGAGTGTGTAGCCCTAATACTTCACCCCACATCTCCAGCATAACAAAGGTGCACCCGCAAAAATGGAGGGATGGGGCTAAGTGTTTGGGCCAAGTGGTAAGATAATATTGAAACAAAATAATAGAGTACAGCAGTACATTGCAGTATTATGTACGGGCCAGGTCATGTTTGTAAATGAGAACTGGTTCTCAAACATTTTACCTGGTAAAATAAAGGTTAAAAAAAAAAAAAAAAAAAAAAAAAAAAAAAATGTCAACCATGTCATTTAAAGTGTTGGATATAAATGCGTCCCTGCAGAATAATGAATACGCTTAGGTCACAAACATTAGCGTGTTGATCTTTCGCTGGTCTCTTCTCCGCTAGTCTAATAGGACATCTTTTATGCGTTCTGAATGAGGTGTGTCCGTGGTTAGTGGCCACCCTGGAGGGAGGATGGCTATATCGGAGAGAAGAAGAAGAGAGAAAGAAAGAGAGAGCGAGAGAGGAACCCATCAGTTATGGGTCATTAGCTTGCGAATGAGAGAAAGTGAATCACTTTGTTTATATGGTACATTAGCTGCCAATTACATTGCATGTGTGTGTGTGTGTGTGTGTGTGTGTGTGTGTGTGTACTTGAGAGTATATTGCATTTATCCTTCCTTAGGAGCACAATTTGGTAATGCTTTATAATACAGGCCGCGTTTTAGAGAGTAATTACTGTGTAGTTACAGAGTAACAACAGTAAAACAGTGTACACTACATAATACAGCCCAATGCCTGTTGTTTCTGAGTACTTACTAAGTAAATAATGTGTACTTATAGAGTAAGAACAGTGGTTAGAGTAAGAACACAGTGGTTTCTGTGTATTAACAAATACATTTTCTTTAAAATCTCATAATTCCTGATTGTGTTATTAAAGATATATAAAAATTATTGTATTTTAGTCTTGACATTACAAACTATACATTTTTGTTCCTGCTTCACCCTGACTGTTTTTAGCTGCTCCACCCTTAAAGCATAAATCAAATTCCCATCTTCTTTTTCAAACTCATAAAAGTATTAGAAAAATAATTCCCTATAGTGTGTGACAGGAATGAAGCCATCATAACTGCTATCAACAACGAGCAAAATGATTATATATTGTTTTATTTAAAAATTGCACTACAAGTTTAGGGAAATTGCTTTTAGGGAAGGTTCTCCTGTGCTTTATTTGTACCTACATTTAAGTAAGAGTAGGACCCCATAAGTATTTGGTACCACTGTAAAATAAGACTACATTTATAAAGGGTTTATACATGGTTTACAATTAGTTTATTAATTATTAGTTTATTAATGGTTACTAATTAGGTTGTAAATGCCTTAAGAATCATTAATAATCAGTTATAACACACAGTAGAAAGGGCAACAATATATATAGATGGCTGTGGGTTCACTATTTGGCAAACAACAGGTCATTGTTGCCCTTTCTACGTATGTGTTATAACTGATTATTAATGATTTTTAAGGCATTTACAACCTAATTAGTAACCATTAATAAACTAATAATTAATAATACCTTTATAAAGGTAGTCTTATGGTACCAAGTATTTTGTATTTACTGATTCATAGTAACAGTTACACCATAAGTATTAGGAAAGTACAAGGTTATACTGGTTCATCCATAAAACTTACACTATAAGTAAAGGGAACTTACCCTCTAAAATGTGGGCTGTATTATAAAGCGTTACCCACAATTTTAGGAGATTCTTACTTTCTACAACTCATTTTCTGTACATGTGTTTGTGTGTGTGTTCAATGCTCAGTATCCTAGCAGTCACAGTAGCAGCTAGTGGTTGTAGCTCTCTGGCTATGTGTATGTGTGTGTTTGTGTGTGTGTTTCTGTGTCCTTATGCATGTTAACAGTGTGTGGGAGGCATCTGTCACTGTACCCAGGCTTGCTCTTACACTATAATTTCAGCAGATAAAAGTGGAGGGCCACTGGGCTGTCAGAGCGCTAGCCATTTAGCTAAAAAAAAAAAAAAAAAAAAAACACGCTAGCAATTTAGCTTCTCCAGGCACTTTGCTGCAGACTGGGTGAAATCTTGCTCGCTAACCACCGCGCTCCTTTAAAATCCTCCGACACGTCCGACAGAAAGGACAGCCCGGGCAAGCTTTTTTCACTGGACTAGAGGCTTTAATTGCGTTTAATTGAAGGATATTTAACAGCAGCTAACTTTAATAGCTAACATTTGTCGGAGGCAGGTCCCGCTCGGGTGAGCTTTAGATGGTGCCAAATAAGCCTGAGCTTGTGGCCCAGGCATTTAATGTTCCAGAGAGAGGGAAGTGCAAAGCTGCAGCATATGTGATATCCTGGAACCCTTCCATTAACATATTGTTTTTGCTGTAAAAGGTAAAAGTGTATCATGAATTATGATATCAGCTTTTTACATTCATAACTACCAGTGGATTCTTTATTTTTTTCAGTGGATCTATTTTCTTTTTTCAAAAAACTCTTTTATTATATTTTTTTATATTAGAATAAATAGTAACATTTTACAATAAAGGTCTCTCTCATACAGGGGTTGGACAATGAAACTAAAACACCTGTCATTTTAGTGTGGGAGGTTTCATGGCTAAATTGGAGCAGCCTGGTGGCCAATCAAGGTTTAATTAGCAGAGTAAGAGCACAGTTTTGCTCAAAATATTGTAATGCACACACCATTATGGGTGGCATACCAGAGTTCAAAAGAGGACAAATTGTTGGTGCACGTCTTGCTGGCGCATCTGTGACCAAGACAGCAAGTCTTTGTGATGGATCAAGAGCCACGGTATCCAGAGTAATGTCAGCAAATCACCAAGAAGGACAAACCACATCCAGCAGGATTAACTGTGGACGCAAGAGGAAGCTGCCTGAAAGGGATGTTTGGGTGCTAACCCGGATTGTATCCAAAAAACATAAAACCACGGCTGCCCAAATCACGGCAGAATTCAATGTGCACCTCAACTCTCAGTTGCAAGTTTTTCTCCTCTTTACATCTTCTCTAAATCGTGGTAACATGGGAGCTTCAAAACAACCCTCAAATGGCCAAGAAAAATCTCAGATAGGCAGAAGTGAATGGTGGATACACAAATAGTCAATTCACAGACCAGATCCAAAGACTTACAACATCATCTTACTGCAGATGGAGTCACTGTGCATCCTTTAAATTCACTATTCTGCGCACTTTGAACAAGGAGAGGCTGTATGGGAGAGTAATGCAGTAGAAGACTTTTCTGTGCACACGCCACAAACAGAGTCACTTGAGGTATGCTAAAGCACATTTGGACAAGCCAGCTTCATTTTGGAATAAGGTGCTGTGGACTGATGAAAAAAATCTTTTTTTTTTAGGTGAATCAGCTAGGTAGGAGTGTTGGCTGATGTATGGTGCTCCTTTGGGTTTCTGACCTTTAAAAAACAGGGTGAAAGGGGGTAATAATGTATGCATAGAAATGCTTAAAAATGTCTTGAATTATTATTTTTTTATATATTGATTTCCATTTAATGTTAAAAAAGGTTTTATAACTTTTTTAAGCATTTTTTTTTATTAGATGATGCACATGCCCATTGTAAAACCCATTATTGATTGTTATATACATAGTAGGCACATCAAGTGGTGCATTTACTACATTTGTTATGAAAAAGGCTTTAAAAAGGGGCTAAAAAAGGGCACCTTGCATTTTATTTGACTTTCATTCTTCCTTTCTGTCCCAACCTTATTTTGCATGTTCAACTGTGCTCTTTATCTTCTTTTCCTCAGTCTTGCAAATACCCGATTCAGAAATGCTAACATGGCTAACACAAATGAATAAAAGCTACCCAAGCACCAGTTAGCATAATCCCATTATCATAATGCTAACTGGCTTAAACTACCTTCGGTTCGCTATGAATGAGGTTAGCATTTTTGTGCTAAAGTAGCCCACAAAGGCCGTATTTATCTTCCCCCTGCACGCCCTTCTCTCTCTCTCTCTCTCTCTCTCTTTCTCTCTTTACTTTATGATTTTCTGGTGGACCTGGACCTGAGCGCCGGCCAGACTGTCGATTATAATTTCCTCCCTTTCAAGACAGGAACCGTGACTGGACAAACACGGGCTCGCTTCTCACCCTTGCGGTCGTACCCTTAAGGGGCCGAGTCCGTATTGGTTTCTCTCTGGTTTATCTTACGCTTTATCTGCATGTACTTTGAAAAGCACTGCGTCTTGTGTTTCCATCTGCTTATGTAAGTTCAACAGCTTTCAGGAATGAGTGGCAGTAAACACAGGTCTTGCTCGACTCACTGCTTGTGGAATTACCATACAGGGACGTGTCCGGATTCAGAACGAGGGCAGAGGCACGCTCAACAAGTGCGCACTTGGTTTTGAGCCGAGGAAAAGTTGAAGCTGCACTGTAAAAAATAAAAAAAAAGATTTTTTGATTTTGTAAATATAATTGAGTTTGTTTGAGAACTATTTGCAAAAATAATCTAGTAAAGTCTAGTTACTTAAGAATTTCACATAAAATGATATGCACAACTTAGTGTTTCTTTGTAATTGTTTGTCCTCCAATGAAAAACAAGTATCTACATTTTTGCCGATTTTTAGTTTACTACATAATCTGAACAAACAAACTATCCCTCATACTGTGCTAAAATGTATTGATGAACAGCCTAAAAGAAACACTTCAAAATGACCTACACTAAACTCTTTTTACATTGACTTCCATTGAAAGTTTAGAAGGTTTTTTTTTTCTCTCTCCTGTAAAGTTGCTGTTTTGTAGATGCTTGTTTTTCATTGGACAGTGACGATTTGTAAATCTGAATCTAAATGCCAAAGTAAAAATTAAAATGTTTTTGTAATTTCTTCTTTTTGTGAAAAGCAAAACTGAAAACTGCAAATAAAAGGTCTTTTTTTTTCCTCACAGAATGCAGCGAGCAGCGAAGATTTTCATCACATGTTCAGCAGTTGAAATGACTCTAAATCTATATATTTTTTTCTGCCCTATTTGGCTTTTAAATTTGATAAAACTAACCTTTTTAACAGCTGGTATGTATTTGCGACATTTGGATATCATGCAGTATGACCTAAAAAAAAAATCATATAGAGCATTTTTTGCAGAAATTGAGAAATGGCTGAAATAACAAAAAGAGATGTAGAGCTTTCAGACCTCAAATAATACAAAGAAAACGAGTTCATATTCATAAAGTTTTAAGTTTTAAGAGTTCAGAAATCAGTATTTGGTGCAATAACCCTGTTTTTTAATCACAGTTTTCATTCATCTTGGCATGTTCTCCTCCACTAGTCTTACACACTGCTTTTGGATAACTTTATTCTACTCCTGGTGCATAAATGCATTCTTCTGGTAAACACTGTCCAACTTTACAGGAGCAAGATTGAAACCCCTTTTTTTACTCCATTAACAAGCTCAAAGTGGTTCCACACATCATTGGTAGAATTCTGAGGACCCTGAAATTACCTGCATATTTTCTGCATTAAGTTGCCTCAGTGCCTCGTTTTAAATATCAGGACCCTCGGTAGTCTTCCAAAGAAGTGTGGAGCTACTTTGAGCTTATTAATGGTGTACAAATAGTAATTTCTTACCATGGGCAACACTATGCTCCCATTGCTATTATTGTAAGGCTGTAGGATCTCTTTTAGAATCAGCTAAAAGTGCTATATTTCAGAATGCTGGGGTGAATGCAGGTTGGAGGCTAGATGATAAAAAATTGGTACTCATTAAGTTGTGAGGTAGTATTTTAATGCGAATTGCATCAATGAGCGTTGAGCGTCCGTGACCTTGCTGCTCGCTGGTGCATCAGTGGTCCTTGTTTAGAGCACTTTTTGTAGGAATTGACCACTGCATACTTGGGATACCCCATAAGACCTGCCTGATGTTTTTGAGGCATCGAGAGCGATATAGCTTTTATTGACTTGTTGCACCACAATATAACTTGGTATGGTGGTGGTGAATTAATCAAATGAATCAGGAAGGTTGGTACACTTATCGATTATAGTCTTAATAATGTGTTTAAGTCTTCTTAGGGTTAAGAGACGGCCGCTGAGCCAGCGAGAAACCGTATATTTTCAGCTTAAATCCATCAGAATTGGAGCGATGGGGAAAGTGGGATAAGCTAAGCCTGGTGTGTATGTACA
The DNA here is from genome assembly GCF_023375975.1 of Astyanax mexicanus. Lineage (NCBI taxonomy): Eukaryota > Metazoa > Chordata > Actinopteri > Characiformes > Acestrorhamphidae > Astyanax > Astyanax mexicanus. The sequence goes on along the minus strand of NC_064418.1, from coordinate 13,563,472 downwards.
TACGCCCAGCCCAGGCAGCGATACTAATTTGCGGGATTAGGACTTGGCCACCGGCTCGGAGGCGGGAAGCAGGGCACAGTTGGAGAGGCGTGTTTGGCCTAACTGTTGTCGAGGAGGTTAGGAAATGGAGAGCGTTATCTTGTTTTCGGAGGAGATTGTTTAATTTCCTGAGTCTCCTGTTTTCGCCCGGGCGGCGTGAACCTGCACTGGGGAGCAAGATTGTGCATGTGTGTGCATTTATGTTAGAGGGAAAGAGTGCGGCGCGAGAGTGAGTGAGAAAGTCAGCAAGGGAACCGGAGAGAGGGAGGGTTTCATGCGAAAAAAAAACACATTATTGACAAATGCACTCGCAAAGTCTGCATTTTCTCTGCAACCCTATTCCATAATTCTGACACTTTAAAGGAGTTGCATTAATAATATACTGTACTTTTTCCACATCTGTATAAGTTGCAAGGTGTTATCTTGTTGTGAGTGATGCTAAACATTGGCCAGCGTGGACTGTCACTATGTACTAGTCAGAAGTTTGTACTACACACCTTAAATTCAATGTTTTTTTTTTCATTATTTTTAAACTGTTTAGCATTGTAGATTAATACTAGTCATCTAATCTATGAAGAAAACATATGAAATGTATTTAATAATTAAGTAGTCTTAATGTGTTTGAGAGCATCAGTTGTGAAGTTGTGTTCTATTTAAATAATGTTCAAATCCATATTATGGCAAGAACTACTCAACTAAGTAAAGAAATGATGGTCAGTAAATATGAAAAATTCCAATAAATGTGAAAGTATCCTTAAATGCAGTCGCAAAAACTATCAAAAACATTATGATGAAACTGGCTCTCATCAGGACTGCCACAGAAATGGAAGCCCAAGAGTTACTAGTCCTAGACCCTGCAATTTAACAGCACCTTAGATAAGAACCACCTAAATGCTTTACATGTATTTTGGTTTGTTTAACACCTTTAGGTTACTACATGATTCTTTAAGTGTTCCTTCATAGTCTAAATGGCTTCAGTATTCATTTATATAGCTCTGGATGAAAAAAAAAGAGACCACTTAAAAATTAAGAATTAAGAGTGATTTTATCAAACTGAAAATCTATGAAATATAATCAAGAGGAAGATGAATGATCCAAAGCCATCAAACCAAGCTGAACTGCTTGAATTTTTGCACCAGAAGTGGCGTAAAGTTATTCAAAAGCAGTGTGTAAGACTGGTGGAGGACAACATGCCAAAATGCATGAAAACTGTGATTAAAAACCAGGGTTATTCCACCAAATTTGAATAAACTTTATGAACATAAACTTGTTTTCTTTGCATTATTTGAGGTCTGAAATCTCTGCCATTTTTTTTTATTTCAGCCATTTCTAATTTTCTGCAAATAAATGCTCTAAATGACGATAGTTATATTTGGAATTTATTACGAATGTTGTTTGTAGTTTATAGAATAAAACAACAATGTTTATTTTACTCAAACATATACCTATAAATAGAAAAATCAGAGAAACTGATTCAGAAACTGAAATGGTCTCTTTTTTCCAAACTGATCAGATATTAAACATTAAAACTTAATTTTCTGTAGCCCCTCTTTGTTCCATGAGGGAATTTGTGCATGCATTTACAGTATTTTAGAAAGCATGCAAGGGAACTATAAAGAGCCTATATAGAGTTTTTTTTTTCTTTTCTTTTATGTGCAAACACAGTATTGACAAACACACTGCCAAGCACAGCTCTTTTTATCCATCTCTATTCCATAATTCTGAAACTTTAAAAAAAAAGCAGCATTATTAATATTTCCCTTTTCTGCCTGGAATATTTTTCAGCTTTTGCGTGGAATGAAATCCGTTTTGGAAATTGATTCGCCTCGCCGTGAATAGAATAAAGAGTCCCATTCAGCGTCGCTGTCACGAACCTCCCGCGGTCCTGCTGGCAGACGGACCCAGACGGACGGGCCTGATTGGGTGGCTGAATCTGAAATGGTGCAGAAAGAGGAAAGCCATTAGGAATGCCTGCGGATTCCACACGCGCTCTACGCCCTGCCACATGGACAAGCCAGCGATTGACTGAGCAGGGATGAAGGGAATGAGGGCAGTTGGAGTTTTTATTTTACTGGAGGAGGCAGTCTCTTTCTCTTTCTATTTCTCTCTTTCTTTCTCTTTCTCTGTCTCTCTCCATATAAATACATCCCTATCTCTCTCGCTCTTTGTGCCTTCTGTTTGCCGGAATGACGCTTGCCCCGGTCACAGGCCGTTGACTGGCGATCATGTGGAATGAGAAGGGCGGAATATTCCAGGGCGAAAACTGAAGACGGATTTCGGAGGAGTCGAGGGGATTCCAAAGCCAGCAAGGGAAGAAAGAAGAAGATGTAAATGTGGTGTAATGATTTTATTTTATTACTTTGGTGGATTTTGATTACTCCAACTATTAGATTCAAAATATAATTTTTTTAAGTTTGAGATCCAGCATATCAGATTTCATCACTAGATGTTAACAGTCTTTGTTGTTTTGATGTACTAATGCAATATACCGTTCATAATGTATTGGCATAATTAGTTATTGTGTATAACTGATTGGAGTGGATTTATTTTTTTGCTATTAGAACAGAAAATATGTTTAAACAGATCATTATTTCACTTTTTTACTTTACTATTTTACTAGCTGTTTTGGCTAGGTGGTTGCTGTGGTATACTGGTTTGGTATACTGAGTTTTGGTGAGATGGTTCAGATGGTTGGTACAGTGTTGATAGTTATATAGTTGCTATGGGCTTGCTAGGTGGTTGTCAAGGCATGACACACTTATATTTGTACTCCTCACCTGATTGCCGCCACACATGCTTGAGACCATAACTGAACCAACAACAAATTGGTCTCATCAAACCATAGGATATGCTTCCAGTAATCCATGTTCTTTGTTGACTTGTCTTCAACAAACTGTTTGCAGGCTTTCTTGTATACAGGCTTCAGAAGAGGCTGCTTTGTTTATTTAGTAACAAATGCTGCAGGCTGATAATCAGACACAGCTGTGGCTAGCTGTGGTGCTGTTGTTCGGTGTGTTTATATTAAAGCTGCTAGGCTGTCACTGTCTGTATGTGAATCAGCTAATTAATATTATCTATAATGAGTTTTGTGGAGCTTTTAGCTATTTAAATAGCTTAGATCAGGTGATCAGAATAAAGCTGTGGGAGGTATTTTTGATTTTTTTTAAAAAATATGCAAAAATGTGCACCCATTTAATATTCTTACTTGCCGAAAAGAAGTCCCCTGTACATAATAGTTTGTGTCTGATTTAATTGTAAACGATTCCATTTTTTTCGCTGTGATTTTGGCGCATTGCTATTTCAGGGGCGCAGCAACCTGGATATGTCCAACACTTTTTTTATTGTTGCATTAACGGTATTTACGTTGACAATTCACTGCCAAGGTAGCAATGAATGTCTGACTGTTGATGTCTGTCTAGGTTAATTTCAGTCAGTGGTGCCTCTGTGTTTTCTATTGCAAAGATAGCAATACACCAGAAATGTACCTGAACACACCTCATTTCCAGACCAGCATGCCTGCATACAGCATCAGTGTAAGCACTGTTACTTTTTAGGCGCTGCAGGTGGAAGGTGTGAAAATACTGTTGGAGTGGGGTGTAAGATAGCAATGAGCATTGCGAGGCGCCTTGCACATATGCTGGTATAGCTGTCTAGTTTTCCTATATGTTTGCGATTACTGTATAACCTAATAAGTGGTTGCTATTATGGTGCTTAAAGGCTCTAATGGTGCTGCTGCGTGGTTCCTGTGGAATCGTAGGTCATTGCAGTTGGATGCGTTGCCAGGTGGATGTTATGGTGTTGTTAAGTGCTTTCTAGACAGGTGATATAAAGTAGTTAACCATTACTATTGTAGAAGTATGGCTGGAATCCGATTGGTAAAGGTTGGAGAGTTGTGAATACAACCTAACGCATCCTAATATTTATCCTCACTTGATCTGTCCATCATTTCTGGTTGAAAAATGAAAGTACTACTCGGTCGCCCATGTTTACTGTCTCTTTCTCTTTCTTTGTGTTTTTTTTTTGTTGTTGTTGCTTCTACCAGCCTGTCTTTCTTTCTAAAAGCTCAGCAAACAGTCAAACAGTCAACTTTGAGATCCGTAATGTTTTGACACTCCTAATTCTGGTGAATTTGAAACAGCTTAAGTCTTTGACTTGACTGTGATTTGCGGTTTCAGAGGCTTTCTGTTCTCCTTATCCTGTCGATACTTCTGTCTGTTCGCCGAGAAGAAAAAGGGGGGAAAAAATGAAAGCAGAAAAACGTGAACGGCTGATGCAGCTGAAACATCAAGCGCGGGGGCTGACTGATGGTTGGAAACAAAGCAATCCAGCAAACACGGACTTCTGAGAAATGCAGCAGACAGGATCCAGCCTCTGGGTGGTTGGAGAGAGAGAGAGAGAGAGAGAGAGAGAAAGAAAGAAAGAAAGAGAGAGAGAGAGAGATTAAAGTCAGAAAGTTTTGTTGCAGCTCTATCTACCAGAGGAACATTCACTATGATCTACAGTAGAGTGGATAATAAACATCACCAGGATTATATTTGGCAGAAGGGTTCGCAGTCTGACACACACTCACACAATCACACACTTACACACACACACACACACGCACTCACACAGGCCGAGGCAGATGCAGATGGACGTTTATTTGTGAGGTGTATTGCTGTGTAACCCTGAGCTGTACCTGAACTCATCACCCCACACATATGGATCGAGTTTGGCTCGAGTGCCACCGTCCAACTGGCTAAGCAGAGCAGATTTACCTCCCCGAATTCCACACGTCACGTCAGGACAGCTGCGGGATAAAATACAAGGTGAGCCGCTCAGAATTTGTAGGCCAAATTGAGCAAAGTCACTTTTTTTATAAATGGGTCGAGATAGAAAAAGCAGGCTCGTATTTTACCCCCTCGGCCTGAAGCAGCGTTCCTGCAGGAGATCAGTATCACTATCTACATTACAGCGCTTTATATCTGGACCATTCTGGAGCTGCTAACTGAATTAGAGCTGTGGTGTTTTAGCTAGAACTTAAAGTACAGGCCAAAAGTAAGAAAAGAAGGACACACCTTCTATTTTTCAATGCATTTTCTTTATTCTCATGATTAGTTACATTGTAGATTCTTACTGAAGGCATCAAAACTATGAATGAACACATGTGGAGTTTTATGTACTTAACAAAAAAATGAAATAACTAAAAAAAACATGTTTTATATTCTAGTTTCTTCAAAATAGCCACCCTTTGCTCTGATTACTGCTTTCCACATTCTCTCAATGAGCTTCAAGAGTTGGTCACCTGAAATGGTTTTCCAACAGTCTTGAAGGGAGGAGTTCCCAGAGGTGTTTTATAGCACTTGTTGCTCCTTTGCCTTTACTCTGTGGTCCATCTGGATTGGGTTCATGTCTGGTGACTGTGGAGGCCAGGTCAGTTTTTTGTTAAGTACATAAAACTCCACATGTGTTCACTTATAGTTTTGATGCCTTCAGTGAGAATCTACAATGTAAATAGTCATGAAAATAAAGAACATGCATTGAAAAAGAGAAGGTGTGTCCAAAGTTGTGGCCTGTAATGTATATATGACAAAGTAGCAGTCAAAAAATTGGACACGCTTCTTAACAATTAAGGGACACATACTATATGGAATTATGTAGTAAACAGTAAATAAAAAATTAAAAAAATAAATAAGGTTTGGCCTCTTCAAAATCACCTGACCTGAACCCCTAAGCTGAGATGGGGATTTGAGATAATTTGGGATGAGTTGGAGGTTCACAGCACAAAGGAAAAGCAGCAACTATTGTTCTGCACCTCCAGGAACTCCTTCAAGATGCTGAGAAAACTATTTTAGGTGACTTAAAATCTCATGAAGACACGATGAGATTAAAATACCAAGATCTGTGTGCAAACCTGTCCTCATGGCTAAATGAAGCTACTTAAAAGAATCTAAATTATTAAACATATTCTGGTTTGCTTAACACTTTTTTTACACAATAATTATGCATGTATTCCTGTTAATCTTTAGTACGGTCTTCTATATTAAATTTACAAAGTAAAAAAAATACTGACCATACTATAGGTGTTACAATTCAATATATTGCAATACTGTAATCAAGGTAATATATGTTGCACATTTTGTTTAAAGCAGATTTTAGAAAAAATGTATTTATTAATTAATACAATCTTAGTAAAAGAAAAGTTGCAAACATGTCCTGTGAATTGTGTTTTAATAATGCACTGCACTGTATTCTAAACAGTATTTTACTATACACTTCATTATACTCTATATACAGTACATGTAAACAAGAGATAAAGTATACAAGTATAAAGGCTTCATAATGCCTTATAACATCTATAAGAACATTGTGCATAGTAGGGATGTAAACTGATATCAATACGAAACACAACAAAATTACAATCCAAAATTTTTGTTTAAAAGTTTCAACTCCTGGGTGCAGAGTGGTCCAGCGGTCTAAAGCGCTGCCACTATGAGCAGGAGGTCGCAACTTTGCCATCAAGCTGCCGGCGCTCAGAGGGAGCACAATTGGCCCTGCTCCCTCCAGATGGCTAGATGGCGCTCTCTCCCCACATCACTCCTAGGGTGATGTCTGCAGAACAGGGCGTCTGTGAGCTGATGTATCAGAACCGAGTCGCTGTGCTTTCGTCCGAGCGTGCTGCCTGCTCGGCAATGCTGCATCAGCAGCAGCTCGAAAAGAAGTGGTGGCTGACTTCACATGTATCGAAGGAAGCATGTGTTAGTCTTCACCCTCCTGGTATTGGGGGGGCATCACTAGTGTGTAATAGGGGGAGTACTAATGAGTGGGTTGGGTAATTGGCCGTGTAAATTGGAGAGAAAATGGGAAAAAATTAGAAAAAAACACGCAGGTCAGTATCCTCTGCTGAGATGCAGAAAGCACCGCACTGTTAAGATATCAATGTGCCAAAGTCAGAACACCCCAGGCTCTTAAAGAGAATGACAACTGGCACACTGATTTATGGTTTATTATTTCACGTCACGTTACACCCAAGACACCCATGATTAATTAATAGAAATAGTAATCGGCTTTTGCGCATTTCGAGCCATGCAAGGCATATTTTTTAGTGCCCTCACGATACCAAAGACACATCTGCACACCCTAAATCAAGCTGTGCAATGAGCAATTGCGTGGTGTGCTGTACATCGCTAAATAGGGCCCTTTATGTCCAAAATTTTATGGACATTGCTTCTAATAAATCCCAGCTGGCACAAAACAGACCTTCAACGTTGAAATGTGGTTGAAATATTACTAAAGTAATGTCTGTTGTTGTTTCAATGTTGAAACAAGGTTGAATGAACATTTAATGTTCAATAGTTGTGCTAACGTTGAAATTTTAACGTTGAATCAACATAATGTCCTCAACCTTCTGCCTTTTAAATCAGCCTTTTACATTTCGTCATATCATGTCTAAAAACGGTTGTATGAAGGAATGAAACAGTGTTTTACTTCTTTTTGCAATAACTGATTTTTAATTTAACATCATGTTCATGTTCTAATAGTTTTACAGTTGTAGTGTTTTTGAGATCAGATGTTGAATCAGATCGGTAGTGGTGGGTAACTTTCTTTACACTCAGCTTTACTACAGTGATGTAAGTTTATTGTTAACACTTTGTTAACCATAGGATTTTCTAATTTTATTGAGCTATGGTTTATAAAAGGTTGAACATATGACGTTAAAACAACGTTGCTATATCAACACTGATTCACATTTCAAAATCAATAGTTGATTTAACGTTTATTCAACGTTGAAATGCCAGCTGGGATGCTACATTTAGATGCAGATGCAGATTTACAAATGCTAAACCGAATGCTTTACTTCAATTTTATTATAATTAATTAAATAATTAGTTTTATATGTACTGTATTACTGTAGGTATTATGCTCATTTTATTGTACAGTTGCACTTTATCACCAAATGTATGGCAGGCTTAGTTAGGCTTTTCACACACACACACACACACACACACACACACACACACACACACACACACACACACACACACACTCACACACACACACACCAGTTGTTTTTCCCCAGATTGGAGCCGCATGTGGGCTGAGCTAAACTAGGTTTGTCCTGGATGACACCATCGCATTCATTCATCAGCACCAGCACACACACTTTGACCTCTACTGTGCCTGTGTGTGTGTGTGTGTGTGTGTGTGTGTGTGTGTGTGTGTGTGTGTGTGTTTGTGTGTGTGTGTGTGTGTGTGTTTTTTGTGCGTATAGAGGACTGCCCTTCACCGTAAAAAAAAAAGGTTCCATGAGAAAAGTCCAGAAAAAGAAAGGCTATAAAGAAACATTCCCCTTTTTCTTCTCCGTCCTTTACTCTTCTCTCCTCCATCACCTCCCATCTCTCCCACAGCACACGCTAAACTCCGCCCACAAACCAGCTCCACATGCTGATGGAGGACAAACTGCAGGCATACCTGAGCACTAGTGGTGGATTAACTCTTTTACACTGAGGCAAAAAAAAAAAAAAACAACAACTGCCATTTCTGCAGTTATTCTTCCTGTTATATTCAGCTACAGCTTTGGAAAAAATAAGAGATTTATAGGTATATGTTTGAGTAAAATAAAATCTGGTGGAATAACCCTGTTTTTTAATTTATTTATTTTTTTGCATCTTGGCATGTTCTCCTCCACCAGTCTTACACACTGCTTTTGGATAACTTTATGCCTTTACTCCTGGTGCAAAAGTTCAAGCAGTTCAGCTTGGTTTAATGGCTTGTGATCATCCATCTTCCTCTTGATTATATTCTAGAGGTTTTCAATTTGGTAAAATCAAAGAAACTCATCATTTTTAATTGGTCTCTTATTTTTTTTTTCAGAGCTGTATACTATCCAGGCCTGGATAAACTGGATGTGCTTATATAATTTAAGGTAATTTCTATTTTTTTTTTTTTTAACATTTTATTTTATATACACAGCCATCACATAGTTAGCATCTTGCAGTAGACAAGGCAGTTAATCATAATCTATAATCTACAAGTTTACCAAAGATAGCCTTTGGGGAATCACTTTACTTAATTTATTTTTACAGAATCAGTCCTTTCTTTTAGTAAAATTTACTTAATTTATTTTTACAGAATCAGTCCTTTCTTTTAGTAAACTTTAATTAATTTCTGCTTACAATATCCATAATTATAATTACTTAATTTATACAATATTACTTAAATAATTTATGATGCATAATATATTATAAAGAATTGAAATTTAAATATTTTTTTTATTAAAACACACATATTACACTGTCTCAACACATGGATGGCATGTAATACATTCTTTTTAATATACTAATGTATTACATGCCATCTATGTATTGAGACAGTGAGACTTGGTCTGTTTACAAAATAAATCTTTGCGATTATGTAAATATTTGAATGTGTGTTTAAACTAAAATTATATATAATAATATTATATAAATGTAGTAATTGTAATTAGGTAATATTGTATGCAGAAATTAAGTAAAGGTTACAAAAAAGGATTGATTTAGCAAAAATAAATGAAGTAAAGTTTACTAAAAGAAAGAATTGACTGGACTGAGGTTAATTTGACTTATTTACTCTATGTAACATTTAAGTCTTAAAACCGAGTAGAAGTTACTTAAATTGGTACCACTTTAAAATAAGACTACCTTTAAAAAAGCTTTATGAATGGTCATAAATGAGTTTATTAATGGTTATAAATTTGCAAGTATTGCAAATACTTTAAAACTCATCAATAAGCAGTTAAATATATATATATATATATATATATATATATATATATATATATATATATATATATATATATATATATAATAACATATAAATAAAAATGGCAACAGTGAGCTAAACACATTTTTCCACACTCATTTATACTGTCGAACTTCAGATCTTTCTAAATCATTAATTAAATGACTAAGTTGATTTATATGACTAAGCAAACAATTAATCACTGTTGCCTTTTTAATTGATGTGTTGTAAGTGCTTATCAATGGTTTTTAAAGCATTTACAACCTAATCAATAATAATTCATAAACTCATTTGTAAACCATGTATAAACCCTTTATAAGGGTAGTCTTACTTTAAAGTGGTATCCTAAAATTTATATGAAATTAAATTTACTTAAAAAAAGCAAATGCAGAAAGCTGCGAAACTTTATTTAAATAAATTTTACGCATCATTTTTTTTCAGTGTGGTCTACTAAAGGTCAGAGAGCAGACAGAGGTTAACCATGTTTACCAGATGTCAAACTCTGTAACATCTTGTCCTGGCAAAATGATGTCCAGTACTGTAGCAGTGTGATGTGACATGTCATGGGAGATAAAAGAGTTCAGCTTCATTTCATGACTTCATATTAGAGCCTGTGAGAAAGTGTGATGACATCAAACAGTATGTAATTGGTTGTGACAGCAGTAAAGGTTAGTGGTATTAATAGGTGTAGTCTGCCATAACAGCTCATAACAGCATATGTCATTTGCTGTTTATGGTCTATGTCAAAGTTGTCAAGCAAGTGTCATATTATTTGTATTTTTGTGACACAAAAAAAGCAATATATCTGGATACTACCAGGGAGAAAAACAATCAAAAACTATACGGGTTTAATTCCTACTGTACAGAAGTTTTAAAAGTGGATTATATAAAGTGGTTTAGACTTTTAAAACATGTACAGGAATTTAAGGAAGGCTATGTTTAACCATTAAACAGTAGGAGAAGAAAAAAAAAACTAACTAGACTAAATATATACAATGAAATCATGAACCCTGGTCCAGAATTGTTGTGCTGTTTCTATATTGTCATAAAAAAAAATCTACATTTTTAACATAATTACAAGTACCAGTCATTCTGTACACATTTTATGTAGACCAATATAAATGTTTATTTTTTTTCACAATGCCTTTGAATTAAGGGCCATATTTTAGTGATATATCGCACACCCACCAATTGTGCATCACACAGCTTGATTTAGGGCGTATTGGTGTGTTTTTGGTATCGTGAAGGCACAAAAAATACCATTTGCATGGCTCGAAAAATGCAAAAGGCATGTGCTAATTCTCTTAATTATTCATGGGTGTGTTTTGGGCGTAACGTAAAATAAACCAGTAAATCAGTGTGCCAGTTGTTATTCCCTTTAAGAGTCGAATATGCTCTGACTTTGGCGCATTTGTATCTTAACAGCGTGACACTTATTTGAAAGAGCAGCAACGTTATTTTATACTCTATTCTGTTTACTGCTGATGTAAAAGCTGCATTTGCATCTGCATATGTCTGTGTAACGAGTGGGGGGGTGTACATGCCATGAGCGTGCGCAACACACACTGTGCTCTCCTAGGATAGCATGGCTAAGGTAGGATTGGGCAGCTGACTGTTGACTGTTGTCAAGGTTTTAATCAGTCAGTGGTGCACCAATCAGTGTATTTCTCATTGCCAAGATAAAAACACACCAGATATTTACCTGAACACACCTCACTTCCAGAACACCATGACCACTGGTGTAGATATATTCACAAACTCCAATGTTATTTTCATGGTGCAGGCACAAGGTGTGAAAATAGACTGTGGACGGGGTGTAAGATAGCAACAAGCATTATGACACGCCTTGTGTAAGATGTACAAAAAGAAAAAGGCTTGTTCCATCCCCCTGTAACGTTACTATCCTGAAGAGATATGAGGTAATGCAGTAATTATACACAGACTAAATGAACAGCAGCAGAGCATCTCAAATTAGTGTAGGCTTATTAAAAACGGCAGCATGTTAAAGTAAGTATAAATGAACTAAAACTAAAATGAAATAAACAAGAAAACCGCTATTGATTTGGCTCCATTTAAGCTGTAGTTAGTGAGTTATTCGACTTCCACAAGGGCATATGAGGTAATAACAAGCCTCTCGCCAAAGAAAGCCAATATGTTCACTTACAAACTAATTTATGATATTTCGCAGCGGCCATCAGTCCTAATGTGACAACTGCTTGAAATACTCAATGCATAATGATGAACGTAAATGAAGCAATTAGAGCAGATGGTCCCCGTCCAAGAAATAAACACACATTCATTTATACTGTACGTGAGCGACAGAAATCGCGGCTGAAAAGTTGTTTTTCTTCTACATAAATTAGAAGAAAGCGATGCTTTGGGAATGTTCTGTTCAATGTTAAAAGCCTCGCAACTGAATATATTAGAAATACTCAATGCATTGCTTAAGTTTCAGATAACAAACTTACACCGAATACCATTCAGTGGTAAAAGCCATGCAGACCATGTATAGGAATTAAGCTGCAAACTACAGTATTTGTGATATCACATTTACATCGATATGCTAATCATAAAAGTTAAAGAACAGTGGACTGACCTGGTGAGATTAATTGAATGTGGCTATGAAGAGGTACAGTTGTTATACGTACAGTGAATATCCCTATTTGACCAATGTTCTAATCCAAATTAGACCAAGAAATACTCAACTAAGTAAAGACGAAAATAGTTACTTTAAGAAATGAAGGTCAGTAAATCCAAAATATGTAATTGAAAGTATTCACAAGTGCAGTCGCAAAGACCATTAAAAATGTAATGATGAAACTGGCTCTCATCAGGACTCAGGACTGCTCCAGGAAAGGAAGTCCAAGAGTTAAAAGGCTCAAAACTGAATATATTAGAAACACAGTCATATATGTGTTCCATACCATATATGGAGATTATGCTTCAAACTGTTTGTGATATTTGCCACAGTAATGTTAATGTCCACACATCTGTATATATATATATATATAGCATCCGGTTCTAGCCAATGCACAGTTGTAGTAAAAATACTAACATGACTAATTAATGGCATTGTATTAAAAGATAAAAAGCCATAGTAATCATTGTATTTTTATTTTTGATACTTAAGTTTAGTCAAATGTTTAGACACAATACATAGTGGTTTTCATTATTAAAAAAAAAAAAAACTTGATTACTTGAATGTGTTTGAGAGCATCAGTTGTAAAGTTGTGAAGAGGTAGAGTTGGTATACAGTAAATATCCCTATTTTAGTAATGTTCTAATCCATATTATGTCAATAACTACTCAACTACGTAGTCAACTAAGGTCAGTCATTCCGAAAAATGTCAAGAACTTTAAAAGAGCGGCCGCAAAGACCATCAAAAACATTACGATGAAACTGGCTCTCATCAGGACTGCTTCAGAAAAGGAAAACCAAGAGTAAAAACAGAGTATTTAATAATTTAAGTTTGTTTAACATTTTTAAGTTACCACATGTTTCTTTATGTGTTCTTTCATAGTCTGGACAAATTATTTTTTAATTTATAATGTAGGAAAAAGAAAAAATAAATAAATGAGAGAGTATGTCCAAACTTTAGACTGGTACTGTAGAAAGGCGAAAAAAAGGCAAAAACATCCATATATTTACTGAAATGGATGTCTAAAAAATTTTATTTTACCTGAAGTACATCTACTTTAACTCAACTACAGGGTTTAACACCCTGATAAATACTTACCCTACACTTATTTGCTTGCTCAACAGGATTATTCTGTGAATCAATCTAAAAAAACACTCATGATCAGCTCCATAATGGATCATGTTATTTACGTATCTCAACAACACTGACAGACATCATCCTCATTCTCATCATCAGAGAAGAAGAACAGGTTTGTAATCTGAATTAATCAGCTTATTAATTAAGGACCCCGTTCGGTTGAGTGATGTGTGATCTGGCCGGCATGCAGAATCATTTTTCAGCGGAGGAGCTTCCTGTCACAGAGACTGATTTGTTTTTGTGCGGGAGGCGCTGCGACAGAGCTGCAGGACCGGCTCCAAGTTTCAGCTCATTACAGGAAACAAATGGAGGGGTTTTCTCTTCACTCGGGTTTTGTGAGTCGGCCTCAAACTTCTGGGCGCTTTGATGCTCCGGTGTTTCAATTAGTGCAAGCGTTAGAGCCAGCCGATCTGCTGCTGTCTGAGAGACGGTGCAGGAGCTTCACCACTCATCTCACTCATCAACTTCATCAACAGGAGAAAAGAAAAGATGAGAAAAAAAATTTTTTCTCAAACTGTGAGAGATTTCTTTCTGTGATCCATCGGTTCGTACTGAGATGCTGAGATGTTTACCATGGAGGAGTCATCAGTAATTACTTTTCTCTGACTACCTGAATATTCTGAATGACAGTATCCACTGGTACGACACAATTCAAAAAGAAGAATTTTATTTTTATATACAGCTCTGGAAAAAAATAAGAGACCATTTAAAAATGATGAGTTTCTTTGATTTCACCAAATTAAAAACCTCTAGAATATAATCAAAAGGAAAATGGATGATCACAAGCCATGAAACCAAGCTGAACTGCTTGAATTATTGCACTAGAAGTGGCATAAAGTTATCCAAAAGCAGTGTGTAAGACTGGTGGAGGAGAAAATGCCAACATGCATTAAAATTCTGTGATTAAAATCCAGGGTTATTCCACCAAACATTTATTTCAAAACATTTAAATCTTGTTTTATTTGCATTGTTTGAGGTCTGAAAGCTCTGCATCTTTTTTGTTCTTTCAGCTATTTCTCGTGTTACATTTTTTCGGTAACGAGTAATCTAATTTGCTTTCCTCCAATCTCATACCCTAAACACAACAGTGTGTGATTTAACAGTCAGTAAACACGGAAATTTACAGCAGATTCGCTACAGTAAATTTTTCCTTTCTTATTTCGTCTTGGAGAGTGATGTCACTAGAGCCTGTTTTCTAGCTAAAAATACATACACTGTTCTGAGTTTGTATCAGCTAAAGATGACAATATTACAGTTGGTTGTTCACTCTGTGCTGGCGATAATGTGCTACCTAAGTTCAAAAACACACCTACAAATAAAAAAAAAAAAAAAAACATTTTAAGTTGCACACAGCGGCACACTTACAAAACAAGTCCCCAAGGTGGAGGGAAGCTTCCAAAAAACTGAGTTTTGGCAAAACTGTTATGTTGAGAAGGCAGTAACTTAAAAGGAACCTTGTTAGACTTAAAATCAAGTTATCCATAAAGTAACTTAGTTACTTTTTAAAGGGGTAATCAGTAATTAATAATCTGATTACTTTTTCAAAGTAACTATGCCATCACTGAATACAACATTTAAAAAATGTGAATGGTGTTCCACTACCAGATCAGGAGAATCTCTCACTATATTTAAGAAACTCCTGAAGACAGAGCTCTTCAAAGAGCACTTACTCTCCAAACACCTCTAACTAACTACCTTCTACTACCAGATCAGGAGAATCTCTCACTATCTTTAAGAAACTCCTGAAGACAGAGCTCTTCAAAGAGTACTTACTCTCCAAACACCTCTAACTAACTACCTTCTACTACCAGATCAGGAGAATCTCTCACTATCTTTAATAAACTCCTGAAGACAGAGCTCTTCAAAGAGCACTTACTCTCCAAACACCTCTAACTAACTACCTTCTACTACCAGATCAGGAGAATCTCTCACTATCTTTAATAAACTCCTGAAGACAGAGCTCTTCAAAGAGCACTTACTCTCCTAACATCTCTAACACACTAACTACTTCTAACCTCATTTCCTTCTTCCCCTTCTTCACTCCTCTATCCCATTATTTCCCTTTGACCTCCTTTAAGCCCTATCTTAAGATTTTTATCTTTAAACTTCTATTACTTTTGTACTTGACTATTGTAAGTTGCTTTGCCATGTAATGTAATGTAATGTAATGTAATGGTGTACTCACTTTTGTGAGATACTGTACAGTATTTGAATAGCACAACTACAGGGCCATCACAAATGTTCCTGAAATGTTACAATTAAGTCATAGCAGATAAATCCCTGACCCTGTCCCTGGGCACACGCGGAACGTTCTTACAACTGAGGAAAAGGATTTGGGTCTTATGAAATACAGCCGGAATGTCAAACACAAGGCTTACAAACTGGGAGTCTGGCCTGTGTTAATTCCTCTAATGGCTGTGTGGCTAACCACCGCTAACTCCTTCAGGACAGCTCTGTACTCGTTCCGCTAAGTATTTTATCTCCCCCACACTTTCTCTTCTTCTCATTTGTGTGGATTTACGAGATGATTATTATTACGGTATGAGAGGAATTCTGCTGGCCTGGTGAATCTGTTGGAGTTCAGTTTATCTAACCACACACACACACACACACACACACACCTCCTGTTTCCTTACTGGCCCAACACGGTGGGAAGAGACTTCCTCGTTTCCTCTCTTCTGTGTTGATGTATCTCTGTGTGTGTGTCCATCCTAGACCTCCTTGGAGAATATTATGGGTTGGAAACAAACGTCCAAACCTTAAAACCTTAAATCTCTCCATTAACCCTCTACTGTGTGTAATTACACAGTGATTTACACAGTGATTTACACACTTAATGCACGATGGGTTTTATGTTGCCTGTGATGTTATGATGAATCCAAAAAAAAAAAATACAGTTACTCAGAACACTTACTTATTTAAAGTTCCTGGGAATCTACATCTGAGTTTCTCATGTCTTATGAAGTTATTTCAATTCAGTTTAATTCAATTCATTTTTTCAATTTGTTGTCATAAACAGCTCTACAGAAATATGGGTCCAAGCCTTTAATGAATAAGCACAACAGTGGTAGTGCCAACTGTAAAAAAGTCATAGAGTGGCAAAAATGTCAAGAAAAAAAACCCTCATACATTCTATATTTGATTAACACTGGCCTATTACAGTCATTAACATGACTCTTCCATCTCTTTGAGCCTGAGCAACCTTAAGCGCTGAGGCTCGAACTAAGACTAAACCTAATAAGCTAAAGCTAAACCCAGAAAGCTAAATCTAAAGCTAGAGCTAAACCCAGAGAGCTGAAGTTAAATCTTGTTTAAAGTGACTACAGCTCTGAAAAAAATAAGAGACCAGTTAAAAAGTAATGAGTTTCTTTGATTATTCCAAATTAAAAACCTCTGAAATATAATCAAGAGGAAGATGGATGATCACAAACCATCAAACCAAGCTGAACTGCTTGAATGTTTGTACCAGGAGTGGTATAAAGTTATCCAAAAGCGGTGTGTAAGACTGGTGAAGGAGAACATCCCAAGATGCATGAAAACTGTGATTAAAAACCAGGGTTATTCCACCAAATATTGATTTCTGAACTCCTAAAACTTTATGAATATGAACTAGTTTTCTTTGCATTATTTAAGGTCTGAAAGCTCTGCATCTTTTTGTTATTTCAGCCATTTCTCATTTTCTCTGCAAATAAATGCTCTAAATGACAACATTTTTATTTGGAATTAGGTAGAAATGTTGTATAGTTTATAGAATAAAACAACAATGTTCATTTTATTTTAACATATATCTATAAATAGCAAAATCAAAGAAAATGATTCAGAAACTGAAGTGGTCTCTTTTCCAGAGCTGTATTTACACACCAAAAAAAAAATAAAAAAACAATAGAAAGCCTGTATATAAGTGTTTTTGATTTACTAATTATACAATAGATCATACACTACTGTGTTCTCTGGAATGATGGGATGAGTTAGAGATGAGTTAGAGAGGTGGGCTGGTGATCATCCAACATTCTGGCCTCACTACGAAGCTCTTTACACTGAATGCAATCAAATTATCACAGCAATCTATAAAAAGCCTATTTTCTTTGGACAGTAAAAAACACTTATGAATGAAACAAATAGTGAGAATGCGTCCCGATATTTTTGTCCATATAGGCAAATAATATATGCAGTAATATGATGACAGCCATATGGATTTTTTTTCTGTATTGAATGCAACCTGAGGAGACTTAAAAGAGCAGTGTGTGTGTGTGTGTGTGTGTGTGTGTGTGTGTGTGTGTGTGTGCACATACCTGTCATAAGTTTGATTGATTACCAACTGTCATAACATGTCATTCATCATGGAAGGCCTGTTCCGCAGAACTATGTGATGACCCCCCTCCCTCCCTAAAACACACACACACACACACACACACACTGTCTCACACTCATGAACAGATTTACCGTCCTGATAAAGTGGTAACGTTTTACTCCCCCCCAGCCCATCTACCAGACAATCACAGAAATGAGGAGTCTTAAATTTCCCCCCTAAACCTCTACATCTTTAATTAGATCACGTCATCAAGCAGAGGACCCTCGTAAAGCGATGACAAGATAGAAATGATTAATCACAGCGTGCCCGCCGAAACGCCCTCGCCTGCTTCCATCAGCACATCTAACTCTGTAGATGGAGCATCTGCCCCTGAGAAGATCATTAATACCAACATCCAGCACTGGGGTTCACAGCTAAATTACGCAACCCGTGTAGAAACATCTCCTAATTCCAGGACTAGCCTTCGAGGAATCATTCAGCTAATACTGTACATTAGCATTGTGCTAATAAGATCAGAACATCATGCTAACTCTTGCCCTTAGCTTTCATTCATTAGCATTTTACAGTGTTAGCATCTGACTAGGATCTCATTAAGTAAAGCATTCTGTTCATTTCTGCTCAGAAATGTCTGACTGAAGGGGATTCATTAATGTCATCATATCAGATCAAAGCATATAGCCCGTTAGCATCCCGTTAAGTACAGTACAATTCAGTTACTTACTCTAATCTGACCCTTTTTTTTCAGTAACGAGTAATCTAACGCGTTACTATTTCCAATCCAGTAATCAGATTAAAGTTACTTATTTATGTCACTGTGCGTTACTCTCTCTCTCTCCACCTCATCTCCTCCACACACACACACACACACACACACACACCGCTCCCTTACCCATTCCCCCTCCGCACTTCCCCAATCACACGCGTCTCGCTTTCTCCCCTGTCTCTCTCTCTCTCTCGCGCTCGGCGTGTCTTTAGTTTCCGCCCGTTTTCGTTTTTCGCCAGTTCTCGGCGCCCTATCTCTTTATTAAAGCGTTTTTTTTGCGGCCGCGTCCCAATTCACTAGCCTGGCCAGCGGTCTGCCACAAATTTGATTGGCAGAGGAGAGCATTTAAAGATTTTACACCACACGTTCGCTGTGGCACAGAGCGCACAATACCGTAAAGACAAGAAAAGTTCCGGTGCTTTAAATGAACACTGTCAGAATTAAATCCTTCTCAGTAGTTGGGTCCGGTATGGGTCCGTATTGGACAACGTCTGGGTCCGGACCCGGACCGCAGTCTGCAAATATGTGATCCCTGGTCTAGACCATATACACGGTTCTGTTTTATAAAACCACTCCTTGCGTCCCTGCAGAGAACAACAGGTTCAATGTTCAGTTTTACAGTGTTAAATATGTCAGGTCAAAAAAGACTTTCTTTATTTTATATATTTTTTATAAAAACAAGTATTTATGTTTAGTAAAATCAAGAAAGACCATATTTTATTTTTTTATAAAAAAGATATTTATGTTAATTTTTTTATTTTTATAAAAAAAACCTTATTTTTTTAGGAAATAGTTCAACTTAATAGAGATAAATTGTTGATGTTAAAAATGCATTTTCCAATAAAGGGAGTATTGGCAAAACTGGTTATAATGTTTATGTTAAGGCGGCGGGAGGTGGTGTCTGCAGCTGCTGAAAGTAACTAATAAAGTAACTTGTAAAGTAACTTAGTTACTTTTAAAATCAAGTAATCCATAAAGTAACTAAGTTACTTTTTAAAGGAGTAATCAGTAATCAGTAATCAGATTACTTTTTCAAAGTAACTATACCATCACTGGATGGCACAGTGTTAAATTCTTGGGCAGTAGGGGTAAAGTGCGAAATATGGTGGTTCTAAGGGGTCTGAGAACCACTAATTAACCCTTATGACCTGATGAAATTTGAAAAATTGAAAAATCTAACAATTACAATTTGCAGTAATATTTGTATGTCTTTTCTCAATTTATTTTTGAGGGAGAATAACCTTGTTAACACCCAGAAAAGTCTCGATGTCACTGTGACTCGAGACTAAATGAGTGACTCATTTATTAACCCTGGGAAATATTAGAAAGTCCAAAATAGCCAATAGTTAACCCCTAAATGGGGAAAATGTTCAAATTTGTAAGCAGAGGGGTCAGATTAACCCTTAAACCTTCCTGAAAGCTTCAAGTATTTGCCCTCTTACAGATTTCTTTTGTTTTTTGTTTTTCTTGTTTTTGTAAAAAAAAAAAAAATCACATAGGGCCACATTTGGATAGATTTTCCATTATTTAATGAAATTGTCATTTAACAACTGCTTTTTTATATTTACTCAGGTTATAGTTGTCTGATATCAAAATGCAAAAAGCAAAACAAGTAAATTGGTATGGAGCAAATACCTTTTTTTACTGCCCTGTATGTCTATATCAATCTAAAATCTATACATAAATCTAAACTGTAGAGTGTTCCTTTAGGATCACATTACATTTAGTTGTCTATGTAATTTCTCTGTTTTTTTCTCTGTGGTGTTAAAAGTGGTAGTTCTAAGGGGTTTCATGCTTTGGTTTGTTTCAATTTGGTTCCACACTGCAGTTTACTGAGGGAATTAAAGAACTTACACACTACATGTGTAAAATTATTTATTTAGAATTTCGTTATTTAGTCCACTGAAGATTTAGTCCACTGAAGCCTAAATAGTAAAAGATAATCAATATACTATATAAATGAGTAAGTTCTTCATTACTGGGTGGTAGTTGAGGTATTAGTGAGTGGTGTATGTGGTATACTGGGTAACTGCAGCAGCTATTTGCTTCTAATGTCTGAAACCGAGCCAGAGGTTAAGTCTTTCCTTGGCAGACGAGCCGACACGGACGACAGGAAAAGAAGAAACAGAGTCTGATGAGACGAATAGGGGCGAGTGACAGAGAGAGAGAGAGAGAGAGAGAGAGTAAAATGGGGCAATGAAGGAATCATTCACAGAGTGGTCATGGATCAGGCTATTAAGGAAAGGTGGAAATACACACAGCAAATTGTACAGTGTGTGTGTGTGTGTGTGTGTGTGTGTGTGTGTGTGTGTGTGTGTGTGTGTGTGTGTGTGTGTGTGTGTGCTGCGTCAAAAGAAATGACTGTGAGAATTGGCTGACAGTTTTGTTTCCTGAATATGATTGATGGCTCAGTGTATGTGTGCGTGTGTGTGTGCACGCGCGTGTGTGTGTGTGTGTGTGTGTGACGAGGAGGTGTTGCCGTGGTTACAGTGCTGTAAACAGACTGGCAGGTCTCGGCTCATAGGATCCATTCTGTCTGACTCAGGATATCGAGAAAAAAGCTGAGGCTGCACACACACACACACACACACACACAAGCAGGCATAACATAGACACACACACACACTCACACACACGGGCACATTTTACCACTGATGAGAACGAATGGGAGAGTCTCATCTGGACAGATGCTGCCTACGAGGTACACACACACACACACACACACACACACACCTGCACATAAGGTAATGATCTAACTGTTCAAATCACCATATACTGGGACAAAGCTAAAGCGCATTAATACACACTTCACTTTAACTCACAGAAATAGAGAGAGAGAGAGAGAGAGAGAGAGGCAACAAAAGCCTGGAAACAAGTGGTACTAATAAAAACAGCAGCAATAGAAGCAATAGAAGTCTCTCAAATACATGGAAAATGGTAATAAAGCAAACAGAGTGTAGAAATCACTTTGTCTCTGGAACAAAGCTCAAGGAAAGGCAAAATGGAAAACTATTCTGTGGTCAGGTTAATCTTTTTTCAAATATTTATTTATTTAATTAATGTGTCAAGCAACGAGCAACACAGTGAGTGAGAGAGAGAGTGAATGTGAGGGAGAGAAAAAGAGCAGCGGGATAAAAAAGGAATAGAAAAAAAAGAAGAAAGAAAGAGAGTGATGGAACTGAAACAGAAGTAGATAATGTGAGAAAAAAAAGAGGAGATAAAAAAAGCCAGAAAGATAGTGTGAGGAAAAGGAAGAAGGGAGGAGAGAGAAAGAGAGAGAGAGTACCGGGTGAGAGAAAGAAGGAGAGAGAGACTCTGATAGTGAAAGTAAAGGGTGAGCAAGAGTGAGAAAGAGAGAGAGTGATGGTGAGAGTAAGAGTGAGCAAGAGAAGGAGAGAGAGAGAAGGAGAGAGACTGATGGTAAGAGAGAGAGAGAGAGAGAGAGAGAGAATTTTGAATTTTAGCAACAACTTTATTGAAACATTACCCAGGGTTAAAAATCAGTCAATCTGTTTCAAAGCTAAAAAGCAAAAAAATAAAAATAAAAAATAAAAATAAAAAACAATAAAACAAAAGAACAAGAACGTTTAAGACAGTATGTGTTTTAAAGTTAAAAAGCAGACACAGCTCAGGTTAAAAACTCGGCAAAAAGAAGTTCTTCATTTTCTACTGAGCATAAAATGTCCATAAAACACCACATGTTCTCAAAACTGTCCATGTTCCTCATGGTGGAGTAATACTTAAAATCAATTAAAATTCGTGTTTTTAACAGTCTTTTAAAAACAGTGACAACGTCACTGTCACTGAGACCCTCTACAATGCTTTTCCTGCTTACCCAGATCGCCATTTTGCCTGTCCCCAGAATGAAATTAAGCAGTTGGCATTGTGTTTTTCTTGAGCGAAAGTACTTGAAGCCAAGGATAAAAACTGGTTTAGTAAAAACAACACTAAAACAATTAAAAACTAACTCTAAAAGCCGAAACAGTGGGGTTAGTCTGCGACACTCCATAAAACAATGAAAAACTGTCTCCCTCTCACCACAGCATGGACAGTTTTGAGACACTTCTGGGTTTAAAACCGAAATAAAAGCATTCACAGCCATTATACAGTGTACAACCCTCCACTGTAAATCACCATAGGTCTTGGTTAACGGTGGTTTGTAAAAAGCTCTCCAAGCAGGTTTAAAATCATCATTTAAAACCAGTCTAGCACGCCATGGTGTGTCAACCCTCGAGTTAAGTTTTGTTCTGTTTAAAACCTTTACACAAGTTTTATAAAAACACTTCCCAGTAGTTTCGTTTAAAAACAGAGTCCCAGTGTCTGCAGCCTGTAGTAACTGACCCTCACAGTCCCCAAAGTCAGGTGTGAGGGTCAGACTTGGGTAGAGCGCATCCTCTCCATTACAGATCACGCTACAGTCTTTGAGCAAGGCACGCTCAGCCTCTGTTAGTGCACATGTCCATTTCTGCAGAAGCTGAGCTGCAAGACGAGCAGACCTGATGCCCAGGCGTTCAGCTACAGGGCCCACTTTGTCCAGATCGGGCCCTGCAAGCTCCACTAAGTCCCCCAGAGTCTTTAGTCCTTTAGAGCACAAAGTCCTGTCCATGGATGGATTGAAGTCACTTGTCACATCCAGGCGTGCTCCTTTAATCAGTGGCTCCTTCAGGAGCCAGTGCAGAGATGTGTCCTCTTGCTGCTGGGTTTTAAAAAAACAGAGTACTTTAAAAAGTCCACGATAAAAAAATGGCATATTCCGTAAAAACAGTCTTTTGGGGTTCATTAAAAACAGAGGTAGGTCCAGGTCTAGATTACCCCCCCTCCGGAGCAGAGTGCAAGCCAGTGGCCTCCATCTGAGGTGTTCTGGTCCAGAGAGAAGTCTCTGCAGGAACTGGAGGCGGAAGGCTGCGACTCTGCTCGCCAGGTGGATCAGGCCTTGTCCTCCTTCATCTTTGGGCAGGAACAGCACACTCTGTGGAATCCAGTGCAGCTTGTTCCAGAAGAAGTCCACCAGAGCGGCTTGGATGCTGGACAGAAGGCCTGGAGGGGGGTCTAGACACACCAACCTGTGCCAGAGGGAAGATGCTGCAAGGTTATTACAGATTAAAACCCGCCCTCTGTAGGACAGGTGAGGTAGCAGCCAGGTCCACCTGCTAAGACGCCCTTTAACCTTTTCAAGCAGCCCTTCCCAGTTCTTTTGTTCCATCTGCTCATCCCCTAAAAACACACCCAGATATTTAAAACCATTCCTCACCCAACTCAGCCCCTGAGGTAAACAAAGCGTCCCATCCAGCCATTTCCCCACCAACAAAGCCTCACTTTTACCCCAGTTAATTTTGGCAGATGAAATCTTCCCAAAGTCACCCACAATGCTGATTAAATTGTCAATATCTTGTTGACACTGTAGAGTTAAAATGACATCATCAGCATAAGCAGACAGTAAAATCTTAAAATCACAATGGGGTACATTAAAACCAGAGAGGGTGCATCTCAACCTATTTAAAAAAGGCTCTATGGCCAGAGAATAAAGCATGCCAGATAAAGAGCATCCTTGCCTTATCCCCCTCTGGGCTTTAAAAGGAGAGCTTAAACCACCATTTACCTTTAGAATACTCTCAGCATCACAGTATAAGACCCTAATCATGGCTATAAGACGAGGGGGGAACCCAAAGGCTGCTAGAACCTTCCAGAGATATTCATGTTCAACCCTGTCAAATGCCTTTTCCTGATCTAGAGAAATCAGACCAGTATCCAAACCCAAAAGACTTGAGACGTCCAGAACATCACGAATTAATGATATATTATCAAAAATGGACCTGTTTGGAATGCAGTAGGTCTGGTCAGGGTGGACGATCCGACCAATAACCCTCCCCAGCCTGGCTGCCAGCACCTTAGAAAGCAGCTTGTAGTCACAGCAGAGCAGTGAGACGGGTCTCCAGTTTTTGATCTCCTGCAGATCGCCTTTTTTGGGTAGGAGTGTGAGGACTGCTCTCCTGCAGCTCGATGGCAGCCTTCCCCTGGACAGGCTGTTGTTGAGGACTTCCAGCATGTCCTCACCAATCACTGACCAAAAGGACTTGTAGAACTCAGCGGGAAGTCCATCAATACCCGGTGTCTTCCCACACTCCACACCCTGCAGCGCTTCGCCCAGCTCGACCAGGGACAGCGGCCTCTCAAGGCCCTGGAGAGAGTCCTCTGGGAGCTGCGGCAGACCGTCGAGGAAGACCCGCTCAAGCTCGGGCTGCTCTCTGTACTCTGTGCTGTACAATTCAGTGTAAAAACGAACGGCCCGCCGGTGAATCCCTGCGGGGTCTGTAAGTATTTCGCCAGACTCAGCCCGCAGGGCATGCATACACCGGCTCTGACCGTTCTTGCGTTCCAGGCTGAAGAAGAACTTGGACGGAACGTCCATCTGCGTCACCTTCTGGAACCGAGACCTAACCAGAGCCCCCTGCGCTTTTACACCAACCAGGTCTGCTAGTGCAACTTTTTTAGTTTTGAGAGCTTTAATATGCTCTCGATTTCCTGTGGATTCTGATAAACTTTGAAGTTCCACTATTTCTATCTCAAGACTTTTCATAGACCGGGTAATGTCTTTTGTGACACTGCGAGTATACTGCTGACAAAACTGTGAAATCTGGACTTTACCAAAATCCCACCAGTGCTGCAAAGTGCTAAAAGATGCTTTAGTTAAACGAAAATTATTCCAAAAAAAAGTAAAAGCGTCTCTAAAATGTATATCATCTAAAAGAGTTGTGTTAAAATGCCAGTAAGCGCTTTTAGGTTTAACGTTTGCAATCCCCACAGTGCACTGAACTACACTGTGGTCAGAAAAAGCAACTGGTGAGATTTGGGAAGTCCTAAAAACATTAAGATGATGTTTAAAACAATAAAATCTGTCAAGCCTTGCTAGCGATAAAAAGTTTTCCCTGGCATGTGCCCATGTGTACTGGATCTGACCCCTATGTAAAATTTTCCATACATCACTGAGCTCATGTTTTCTAAGGAGCTGAATGAGCTTCCTTCGTGAAGCAGGATGTGGCTCAAAGTGATTTCTGTCTGTGCTGGACTCTGTACAGTTAAAATCACCTGCTAAAAACACATATTCTTCTTTACTGCATCTGTCTAGAGCTCCACAAAGTGTGTTTAAAAACAACATCCTGTCAACCCCCAATACAGGAGCATAAACACATAAAAAAATAAAAACACAATGACTAAAAACAGCACGAACTTTTAAAAACCTCCCTGCCACCACCTCCTCAACCTCAACAGACTGAGGGGTCCACCTTCTAGAGAACAGTATAGCTACACCAGCAGATAATGAGC